>NC_034410.1:85519294-85567907 GCF_002078875.1 Numida meleagris | reverse complement strand
AGGACGCATAGCCGGAGATTAATCAGAAAAGTGCGCAAAGAACTAAACTGTACGGAAAACTGAAAACAGCATCAGCTGCTGCCAGAAGCATGGGGAAAACCTTTCCCTAAAGCTAAACAGTCCAAAAGGTTGGTGTAATCACTCCCGTCCTCATAAATTTGCTTGAAATTTTCAAGAGATGGAATACTGTTTTCGAAACGGTCATTTTAAACATAATTTGGGTTATAGATATCTATTTCTTCCTTCTATTTTTTTTTTCCCCGAGCCCCGTGTTTTAGTTGCTCCAGCGTCTCCTTAACTTTCGTCAGAACCTAAGGAAAAGGAGCGCGGTGCCAACTCATTAACGCGCCGAGGAGTCACGTAGCGAAGGAGGAACTGGGATCAGAGTGGGACACAGTCACCTTTCTGCTGGGGAGCGGACGCCCGTCTGAAAACAAGCGGGAGAGAAATAGATAGCGGCGCTGGGTGTAATGTGATTACACCTAAGGTAATCGCTTAAAATAAATTGTATAGTGTTTAAAGTAAATCGACCTAAATGGCCACGCTCGTATAATTCAGAGATCATTGGGCAGATAAAGTTCTCCTTAAAGAGCCTTTCTCGAGAAGCAGTTTGCTAAGACAGCGAGCTCCTTCCAGTTTCTTAAGGCGATGCATCTGCTGCCAAGAGATTTTCTTTTTATTATGAACAAATCAGTTGAGATAGGGGTCCGATAAGAAATGCAAATCCAGACATAGGGGTCGCTGCTTGGCCGAATTTTAACCAAAGGCTGGTTCTGCAGGAACTGACTGAAGGCGAGGTCTGCAAAGGGGCTGTGGAGCTCGAGCACTGACTCTACTAAAAAATGAAGTCAGTGATTTTGATCTGCTCCAGATGTCCTAAGAGTGGATATTGCAGTGCTGGGAATCCGCACCAAATATCTCAGGGCACTGATGGTAATCAGCGCAACACATCAGCCAGAGGGGACTGGCAATTGTGATAACCTGCTGCAAATGTGCAGGGCTGGAGATGGCAGTGATAAACCGCTGAAAATATCTTCAAATGGAGATGACAGAGACGTTGAAAGGAGACACCTAACTATGAGGAGGATAAGATACTGAGCAGAGCACAATTTGAGAATGGAGTTCAGATTTTTATTAGGCTACGCTTCAGCCATGTAATTTCCACGCATTTTGCGCTGTATCTGCATAGGGATACACGTGGGCACGGAGCTGCGAGCAAAACGCAGCACTCTTAATGAAGATCGACCCAAAAGAAAGGGAAGCTTAAGCGCCACAGCGCCTGGTTTAGGGCTGGAGAAGAAAAGTTTTCCTGTAATTCTTCTTTGAAACATCCTGGCAACGAGTTCTCCTGCAAATCCTCTCTTGATTTTGAGCTCACACCGGTAGCAGGCGAAGAAATTTCAGATCATCTTTTCAGTTATTGGACAGTTTCAATTTTCTTTCTCGTGGAAGGAAGGCGCAAAAGGGAATCTGCCAAAAAACAGATTATCGGCACGACGCTCATTTTCTCACTGTTCTTACCGCGGACTTTCTCTGCCCTTTTCCTTGCTCTCTTTTTAATGTGTAAGTTTAAAACAACTGTACCATGTTAAGTATCAATCCTATACATTTTAATGATACGCCTGTGCAGGAGTGAATCCATTAATTTAATATATCTCGCCTAGATTATAATTACGCCCCGGCTGTCGACTATTTGGATCACTTGACTGAGTTTTCATTAAGAAGAGCGTTCTATCTGATCCAGCGCGGGACGCGGCCGCATTTGACGGCTTTTGGGGTGCGGGCACAGCCGCTCCCCCCGCACCGCCCTCCGGGGCCGCCCGCCGCCAGGCCCTGCTCCTCCGAGAGCCCGTCCCGAGCGCGGCTCATCAGCGCTGATTTATGAGCCTTGTTAAACACTCATTATGACTTTGCACCTTTTTCCAGCAGGGTCTGGGAAACAACCCCACTTTGTGACAACAGGGCATGTGTCAAACAATTACAGGCGGAGAGGCGACGTGTCTCCGGAGCGCCGCGTTCCCCCTCCCTCCCCTTCACGCCCAATCCGAGGGACATTTCTGTGAAAAGAGGAAAAAAAAAGAAAGAAAAGAAGAAAAAAGGAGAAAAAAAAGATCTCGCTCCTTTTTGGTAAATTTAATTCGCAGCAACAGCAGCCTCCAGCCCTCTGACCGTGCAAACGAATGGTTAGGTTTGTCCAGATAAGCACAAAGTTGCATACCTGGTGGATTCCCTAAATGATGCGAGCATGTAGGTATGGGCAGTGCAGGGAGGGATCCGAAAAGTCCGAAACGTTTGACTGCACTCGGGGTAACAGCTGACAAGGCGTTTACAAGGTCGGTGTTATTCAGACAAAGAGGGCATTATAGATAGTACGGTCATTTCTTTCTCTATCTATATATTTTAGCAAACTAACTCTTTTTTTCAGCAAACTAACTCTTTTTTTTTTTTTTTCCCAGTATCCCGGTAGTGTGTTCTGATTAATCCTTTATCAGTTGCATCTCATATTTATTTCTGATTGCAAAGCGAAAGCAGAGCTCTTCCTTAGCGCTTTTGCATATGAATTGTTGAGCTCTGCACGCGGGCCTGTATAAACAAGCCGACAAACCTATAGGATGAATCATCCACCCCTCGGTATCTGTCCCTCCGTCCGTCCGTCTGCCCACCTATCTTTGAATATTTTACGGATCCGAACTTAATTAACAACACAATTTCCATTTTGTCTCCGAAATGATCAACTGCAATTACGGGAGATTTTTAAGGTTTATAATTTGATGTCACCAGACTGTTGCTCGGGGGCAGAGACACAATTGCTGTGCCAGCTGCAGTTGTATTTATTTGTTTTTCTGTCTTGTTCCTGTAGGGCTGCATTATGCAGGTTTTAATTAGTTTGTGTTTGTATTTCGCCCGTCCCAAATCAATGCCATCCTGGAGCAATGCGATGTAAATTCCTGCGGTACAGGTGTAGCTGCTAGCTCTGGAACACTAGGAAACTCGTGTCTTACAAATGAAAGCGGTGAATGCCATTCAGCCAAACTGTCAGCTTTAAACAGCCAAGAGGAAGGAGATCAAAGCAGGGAGCAGGAACTTCTACTCTCCAGATTAGTCTTTATGGTCTGAACGCCTAATGCTATTAAAGGGAACCAGGACATACAGCACATCGTTGGCTACAAAGTTACTTCTAATTTCGCTAAAGTCCTGCCTTATTTTGGCCAGTGTAAGCCTTCAGAGCATTTCAAGATGCACTGTTTCCTTTGAGGCCTAGTAGCTACTCATCTGAAATTATGCAGAACTAATACCTTCAGAGACGCATTTCTGTTTGTGCACATATTTATATAACTTATCGCCTTTTGAAAGATAATTTTGATTTCCTCCTAGGTTCCACAAAGTCTTTTAATAGAACTCACAGCAATAAAACCTGAAATTCTAGTATCTCCAGACATGAAAAGTCCCTTTATGTTGTGTTTGGTGTCTCTTCTTTCTTGAAATGACCTCTGTATGGTGGTGTATAAATCTATTATTCCAGTCACCGGGGAATTCTTTTAAAGCTTTCCTTTTTTTTTTTTTTTTTTGTCAGGAATAAGAGAGATCGTTCATCTTTAACTAGGCCACATAGAAATTATGATTCAACAGCAGTGTATATTTAATTAGAGTAATCTCACTTGAATTTAATTACCTAATGAATTATTTGTTTAAAAGGTAAAAAGCCTTGTTTGCCAAGTACAGTGCAACCCACTGATAAGAACTTCCGTTATAAGAACATTAATATTTAAAAAAAACATTTTGCTCTTTTATATTTTAACTCTTTGGTTCAGCCAGCCGCAGGCGAGCCGCAGCGGGCAGGGCTCCCAGCCTCTCCCTTCGGCTCCCCGCAGCCGGCCCCGCGAAACCAACGCGCACGGCCGCGGCGCGGCGAGAGGGGCCGGGCGGGGGAGCACCGGTGCGCCGGGGGCTGCGCAGGGTGAGACTCGGGGCGAAGCGCCGGCGCGGCTCGGCGAGCAGCTGCGGGCAGGAGGCTGCGGGAAGCTGCCAGAGAGCACCAGGGTGCAAAGCAGTCACCCTTTTGCTTGCTCTTTTTTTATTCCTTCCCCCCCCCCCCTTTTTTTTTTTTTTTTTTGCTTCTCCTCCTTTTCCTCATTCTCGTGGACAGCGCAGCTAATGACAACCACTTGATTTTTTATAATTCTTCGGCCAAGACAACAGCAACAACAACAACAAAATGACCAGCCTCTCCACCCTTGACCTTTCTCCTCGGTTCTCAAGTTTTCCAGCTACCTCACTATTTCCAAGACACAACGTGCACAGAGGTGAGCTGTAGCACTTGTCAGGGTCGTCCAAAAGCACCCCGCCGCTCGGGGATTATAGTATCACAGAATCACTGAGTCATTAAGGTTGGAAAAGACCACTAAGATCATCCAGCCCAACCATTATAAGCCTCAGCAAATAAATAAATAAATAGGTAAGTAGATAAATAAATAGTAAAATGCATAAGTAAGTAGATAAATAAATAGAAAAATAAATCTTTTTTTTTTTTTTTTAATTCAAGGCAGAGAATCTCTCCTTAATGCATTCTACTGAACTTCTGCAGCAAAATTTGATCCCTAAAGTATATATATTTTTCCCCATTTTTTTTTCTTTCTATAGGATTTGGCAACGTGACCTGTCAAAGGAAGCTCTATGAGGCTCACTACCTGTTGCTCAGAGCAGGCACTTTTGGTCCCTCCTCCCCTCAGCATCACTAGGCCCACACATGAGGTCAGGGAGCATCAAGGGCTCAGAGTCACCTCTCCCCACACTGCAGTGATGCTCTGGTACCACACATGACGCCTGATCATTTTCAGAATAGGGAATAGGCATTAAATGGTATCTCTGGAGGTGGCCAAGGGGGTATTTCTCCCTTTTAGCTAGCAAGTGTTTCTGTTTGGGAAACAGCAGCAAGAGGGAAAGCACAGTGTTGGTATGCTTAAGCCATAGGAAAAGTGAGTGGAAGAAGAAGCAAGCTTAAAACTGAACTTCAGTAGTGTGGAGGCATTAGTTTGAACTAGGACACACATTGCATTTGGGGGTCCCCATGAGGTGGCACCGAAGTTCTTCTTGGGCAGTTCCATGTGACCGGCTAGCCCATGGGTGCATGTACCACCTGAGAGGAAGTGCACACATAGGGGTGAAGCTGGGCATTCATCCACTGGAGACTGACCTCGGCAGAATAGCCTCCTTCCCAAAGGCCAGGAAGCAGCCAGCTGCCAGAGCCCCGGTGCCTTCAACGGATGGTGAAGGACTTGAGTATACATCATGCAATGCCCTGGCTGTGGTCTTCCACCCATTTCCACTCCAGTGTTTTAAGAAAAGATGGGCTTACTGCTGCATCCACATCAGTTGGCCAGCTCCCTGCAGACACATCTGCTTAAGTCCTCTGTCTACTGCAGAACAGCTTGCGCAGCACTGAATTACAGCACTGTGCAGCTATGCTCAACCTCAGCCAGGGTGGTGGTGGGGCAGCCCCCAGAGCCCCTCAGCTACAGATTGTGGTTGGCAATATGGGAGTACACTGGACTTCAGGCAGGAGCAGAGTGGGAACTCTTGGCCTTCCTCATTCTCTATCTTCTCCAGTTCTGAAGGTATCCTCATTTCTGTCCTGATTTTTGCAGATCTGCTGAAGAGAACAGGATATACAAACCAAAGGCACCATGGCAGCAGTGAAGCTTACCTGCTCACCAGCATCTCAACTCGGATTTGTTGGTGCCAGAAGTACTCAGAGCTAATCTTTGTTTCAGGTTTTCAAGTAGCTATGCCATGTCCTGAACCCAAGAATAGTCTCAGGTCTTTTACATATGGTGTATAGACCTCAGAAAACCTCAAAACTCACAATTATAATAAAAATGTGTGAGGTATTTAAAGCTGAGACTGCAGTCATTTCCAAGTCTTACAGCAAACCTATTAACATTTCTCACTGCCAAAATGCACATGAACGCATTGCTCTCCTCTAATGTGTGTTCTTTGCACACAGTGCTGTTAGAATCAACTGGCAATTCCACCTAAATTTTTGTAATGACTCAAAGATATTATGGGCATTATAGATCTGTAGGCCTGGCATTTTAATTCTTGAGGGCCAGTGCTTTCCTTAAAGTTATGGCTGCAGTAGTCACAGCACATCCACATGATATAGCTTACTCCGTTTATTTTGATAATCAAACACATATATTAACAGATCATATTTGGCTGTGTGTATTTATTCTTGCCCACTTTGGAAGGTGTGTGCATTTCCACTGTGTTATTACTGATAAAATACAGCACTACCATTTAAATCATGCAGTTACGGCAGGACAAACTATTAAATAAACCTTAAACTGGAATTTGTTGAATTAAAATTCTTCACACAAGCTCATTGGATTCTTTTTAATATTCTACAAACAACATAATTTACAGCATCGCTCCACTTCTTCTATAGCTTTCTTCTTACATTTCAGCATCAGTAGCAGCTGGTGTATTTTCTTTCTTTGCTTTGCTTTCTTTTTCCTTAGATGTATAGTCAGTCTTTTTACTAATATAATTGACTTATGCATCCATTGATGTATGCTGCATTTTAATGATGACTTTTTGTTTTATCCAATAATACTTTTTAATAAGATTGCTTGGATTGTATTCTAAGTGCAGGTGTGAGCTGTCGCTTTGTTTTTTAATGATCAGTGTAGACCTGGGCAAGATTTTTTTTCTCTGAAAGATCTACACTGAGATCAGACTATGCATTCTTAGGCGTTAATACACTTGCATCCATTTCTTTGTATAGGCTTGATAATGTGCTATTAGCGTTCCAATTCTGTTTCTCTCCTGTACGTTAAAATGTTAAAGTCCAAGAAAGACATACCTTTTGGATTTGTTTTTTCTAATAACACAAAAATATATTTGAATGCCAGTGTAGTTTAAGCTTGGCCTGTATGAAACAACACTAGTCCATCAAAATCATTGCATCAGGATAACAGCGAGATCAGAAACAAAGGAGTTTAAAAATAACAGTAATTTAGTGAAAATACTTTTACTGAAATACAGCACTGCGAGAAAACTCTGACATATTTGGTGCTTAGAACAAATATTGACTGGTGGATTAAGAAAACAGTTTTTTTTATCAAGAAAATCCTTTGCTGAATAAATGGTCTAGCTGCTCTGAGAAACAGGAAACCAGAATGTTCAATTTTCTTTTTTTCCTATTTAAAACAGGTTTTCTATGGTAGTGAAATCACTGTGGCAATGATTAGAACTTAATGTGCAACCACAGTCTGCAGTATTGTACTCTACAAAGTAGCACTGAATTTATTTTTATTGATTCATTGCATTTTTTCTTTCCTGAAACTGCTGTTCCCCATCTCATATGTTACACCTTATTTAAGCATGGTAGTACTCTACCAGAGATGGCATTTTTTTTTGGATTTTGCCTGGGGTTGAGAACACTTGAATAATAATAAGAGCATCACGTCTCGTGTTAATTTTTCATGCATAACTAGGCTGCTTCAATTTACAAGACAGTATGGATACATATATAGTAGTTGTTATGATTATTTTGTTTCCACATGCATTCTACTGTTTCCTCATATGTTTTGCATTGCTTCCAGACAAGATAAATTTTAGAAGTCTAAGTCATGATGTTCAGAGACTTACAGACATTATTAAGAACAGTCAGAAATTACGAGCGTTTATAAACACAACAGGCCCAAATTAAGACCCTCAGTTTAGCAGCTGGAAGCTTTCTGAGGTTATTTACTACATGAAAAGAGAAAATATGTAAGGAACTATGTACTCAATGTATGCTGCACCCTCAAGTTAAAGGGGCTACCAATGGAATAAAATATTGTTCAGTGTGAGTATAGATAGTAGTATCGAGAGTGAAGTTTCTATTGTGTTCACCTCTATCCTCTATCTATCAAACAATTAACACCTAGACTCTTTTGGAAGACCCTGAAATACTTGAGTAAAGTCGGGCAAAAAAATTTCTAAGCAGAGCAAATGTGGAAAAGGAAAGTGAAAGGCCATAACCTGCAGAAGTGGGCTGATAACAGGTAGGAAAATATTTACTTTTGTTTCACATCTTATTTACTTCCTCAGCTTTTCCATGAGTGTCACAGAGTTAGACAGCAATATGATCATTCAGTTGTTCACAGGTGTGTTTTCTTTTCTCTCTCTCTCCTTGTCTAGACCAACAAGTGCAAGCATTTACAGTAGTTCATACTGTGCTGGCATCATTGCTGCAACTGCACTAACCTGGAACACAGTTACCATAAACATTTCTATAGTAACCTTAATAATTCCAATACTTCGTGGAAGCAGTTGCATTGATGTAGTAGATACTGTCAGCATAATTCACAATAATCTCGCAATCCTTACAAAGCCTGTTCTGTGCAATTTCCTTCTTCACATTATTTACTTGTTCTGAACTACTTGCTGTTTCATATAGGGATGAATACCAGCTCATTTAGTTCAAATAAAATAATCTCTCTAGATATTGATTGGTGCTCTGACTAATCCCTCCTCCATGAATCTGTTTTAGGACCTGTTGGGAAGCTTCCCCATAATGCAGTTCTACTGAGTTTTGATGAACAAATTTCTGTGTTAATATAACAAATGATTTCCACCTGCACAGAGATTTGCTGAGACTTTCTCACACTGTTACAAGTTTATTCACTCTCTTAAACCATGATAATCTCTGTGGATGTGAAGAAGACCTCTCTAGCAGAAACTGAACAATTCACTGGAAGAGTGTGGTCAAGATTCCTTGCCATCTCAATTTCACTGCTGTTTTGTTTGCTTGTTTCCTTTTGTTGTGAATTGTTGTGACTGAAGCCTTGGAGTCCCGGAAGCAGAACACCCAGATTATTTTCTTTCAGGATGGTGCAGAAGCAGAAGAATAGCCCTTTCTTGGAGAAAGGAACAACACAGTATTGAGAACAACGTTGAGATCCTTGTTTCCTCTGACCAATAGAGCTGCTAATAATGTCACTTGCAGTGACATAAAACTTGAACGTTACTAGTTAGTTTCTTCTAGAATCTTTCTCTCCTAATTGTACTTTATTTCTGATCATTCTTTTTTAGGCCTTCTCTAATCCTTTGCCCATGTATTGCCACTTTTTTCTTCTTTCTTTCCATCTTCCATGTTTCTATTTATCCACCTCCTCCAGTTCATTTTTCTCAACTCCGTATGTAACCCTACATTAAAACCACTCATGCTCTTTAGGTTGTTTTTATTGAAAGCAGCATCCCTATATTCTTCATGCTTATCTGTGGAGAGAGGGCTGGAGGCACTGCAAATACCATTCTCTAGTTCAGATCCTAAACCCAAGAATGCTCAAGGTGAGTGGACTACTGGCTGACATATGAAGCTCCAAGGGTTGTGACTGTGGAACAAAGTTCTTCTGGGGGAAAGTTACTAGTGGAGACCCTCAGTAGTTCATGTGGGAACCCACATTGTTTCTTATCAACCTAGAAGCTTGGATAGAGTGCACTTCTAGCAAAGTTTGCATTTCATACCACCTTGGATGGGAGTGGCTCTGTCACCAGAGGACAGGTTGTTATTCAGGAGGACATCAGTAGGCTACAGAAAGACACTAGCAGTGATCTCAGGAGATTCAGTACAGGTGACTGCAAAGTCCTAGTCCCGGTCTGGGAAGACATCTTATTGCCATCAAGTCTGGGAATCAACTAGCTGAAAACCAGCTTTGCGAAAAAGGACCTGTGGACCTCAGTGGACAGCAGAAGGAACAGAGCCAGCAGTGAGCAACAGCTGTAGTGAAGAAGGTCAACTGTGAAATGGGCAGTAACAGTGTGAGAGAAGCCAGCAGGTGGAAGGAAGTGACTCTTCTCTATTTTACACTTGTGAGATCCCATACAAAGGGGTTTTTTTTTTTTTTTCAATTTTTAGGTTTCCTAGTAAAAAATAGGTGTTGTCATACTGCAGTCAGTGTAGATGAGGGATTACCAAGATGGTCAGAAGCACATGCTGAGAAGAGGTTGGGAAAATTGTGAGTGTTGTACCAAGAACGGGTTAATGAAAGATCTTATTGCTCTTCTTGGGTACTCTGTGGTAAGTTATGAAAAAGATTGAAACAGACTCTTTCTAGACGTGGGAGGATGAGGAAGAGAATACATAGATTGTTGTATGGGAAATTTTGATTATATTTTAAAAAAAGTACTGACAAGGCTCAGAAGAATCCATAGTTGGACCCACTTTGAAAGGAGGGTGCATATAAATAAACTTGATACAAGTTACTGGATGATTTTGTAGCAGATGAACTCATAGCACCAAAAGAGTGGAGTTAACATCCTTGTTCACATTACAGTACAGGATGTAGCAGTAACTCATCAATTGGTTATTGATATATTTATTTTCTAATTTTGGAGTGTCATCAGAATACACTATGTAACAGCACCATTACTTTTCTCCATCATAGGTGTACAGCAGAATTCATATATATTGGCATGATAGCTAAGAAGATATCATCAGATACAGTGAGCAAGACGTATTAGCAAGCTGGTGAGATCTGGCAAGCACTGTGCCATCTTTATCAGAAAGTCATTTCTATGTCCAAGAAAGAATGAAGAGGAGTGAGGAAAGAAGTGACTAAGACCTGAGGTATTGTCATCATTTGGTTGATTAACTGGTTTCCTACACAGCTGGTGCTTTAATGGCCTGCTTCAGGGGATATACAAGAAGCAAACTTGCTTGTAGATGTGCAGGAGAGCATTGAGAAAGTGAACCCATTATTATTATGTACTATACTTCCTAGTATAATTTTTTCTGAGCACAGAAATAAGAAAGAGTAGGATATAAGAAAATAACACTTTCTAGAAGACGAGCTTTTGTCTATGGCAAGACTCATACAGTTTATCTCTCTTGGCTTGCAGTGTCCCAGGAGAGCCTCATGGCCCATTCCAAGATTAAGATCCTTTGTCATATGCTATAAAAAAACAAAGAGCAAAGTCAACGAATATCAAAAGCATGAAGGGGCAGAGGGAGCAAGAATGGCTTTAAATGTTTTTGTAGTGTTGAGTTGAGAGTGTTCTTTGACCTTTCCTAATCCTAATTATTGTTTATGGAAGAACAAATGCTCCTAAAAAATATACACTTACTTGAGGAATTAACCTTAATTACATGGCATTCTGAAATATTTCATAATTTTGTAATTGTTTAGAGTAATTGTGTTTAGTGAACATAATTCACAGTAATTCCCTTATTCTCTCTTTGTCTAACCAATAATCATCTTTGTAATATGTAATAGAATCATGAACTAAACAAAACTGTACACGTAACTGTTCAAAACATTTCCATTTGTCTTTTGTTTCAGTAGGAATCCAAAACAAAGTTAATCTGATCAACAGGGATCAATAGAAAAGTGAGTGAAGATTCTTATTTCTTTGAAGCTAGAGAAGGCAATGAAATAATCCTCCTAAACAATGAAGGCCTTTAATTCAGAGTCTTGAACACTGAAAGGCATTGTGAAGTGGGATTCGCAGTGTTTCTGGTTTTAATTTAAACTGTACAAGCAGGTGCAGTATTGGCAGGTGAATTGCTCTTATTACATTGTTGCAAAACTTTAAGACAAAAAACACAGATACGTCCCAGACCTGATCTATTAATGACTGGAATAGTAAAAACCGTCTGAAAAGAGATTCTGAAAATACTTTCTTCTGTCCTCCTTTCTCCCCTGTCCACTCCTTTCCAGTTTTAACGTATTTGTCTCCTTCCTTTCTTTGTGATTTCCTCGGATTTACAAGCTGAATGACAGCTGCATTTTTGGGACTGCTTATCTGTGTGCACTGGCCACCTGTGGGAGCCAAGCCAGAAAGTCCTTCAGTGTTCTACAACAGGATGCCTTCATCTGGAATACTGACAGCAGAACAGTCTGCTGGGGGTGGTTCTGTGAATTTTCCAGGCTGACAAGTGCACTAGGCAGTGTGAGATACGTCCACTACCATGAGCCACAAGAAGTGCATCAGGTAATGGCCAAGCACGGACACAGCGCCGTGAGGGTGAGGATACGTTTCCCAAGCAAAGAAAACTGGGCAGGCCCAGGCATAGCAATGAGGGTCAAAGGAGAGTCCAGATCATCATGCAAGTCTGAGGCAGGTCTCAAGCTGAGACAAGAACGTAAGATAGCAAAGAAGGATCAGGTCTGGCAGCAGTAACCAAGGTCACAGTCAGCCTGGTGACCATACCACGCCATAGCAATAAGACAACTCTGAAGTCAAGCTGTGAAGTCAATTCATGCATCAGGGTCCATATTAGCAGAGTGCATTGCCAGGCATGACTGTGACAGAGCCGGAGATTGGCATTCTACAGCATAACTCAGGCAGGGACTGATGGCCCCAGGCTTAACCCCTGGGGCAGGGGTGTGAAGGAGACCTACTTGAGGCCCAGGATATCAGTGCCCTCAGGGCCTTGGAAAGCATACAGGACAGTGGCTGTTCAGTAATCTGAGAACAAGAGTAATGGGTGGATATTTTGCCAGAAGGTGCAGCACTTGACAGGAGACAAGATGCAAGGAGGGGCCCTCAGGCTCATGCTTAGGCAGCAGATCAAGCTGGCCAAAGGAAAGCACGAAGGACTCTGATTCCCCTGAAGCTGATGGTTGTGCCTTTATGGACAGCAGGAGGATGATGATTTCACTTTCCACATTTCTATCTACTGCACATGCAGCATGAGTCTGGACCAGCACTGTTAGCCGCTGTTAACTTGTTGGGATGAAAGGCGTGATTTCTTAGTAATAATTTCCTGACTTATTCTACCTCTTCTCCTTATTCCACTACTTTGTATTCAGTCACCTAGTTAGTAAAGAAAAGATTGATACTAAATATTTATATTCAATATTATAGTTTCTATATCTCTTACAGAAGGAATTGAGGGCTGAATGATTGCTCTCTGTGTCTTGGCCTTTCACTTTTTTTTTGTCTGTCCTCCATTTTCTTGTAATGTGAGATGAAATTAAATTTTTCAGCCTTGGGGTAAAATGTTTGTCTTTGCCTAGGTGAATTTGGTGGTCTTGACACTTTATGGATTTGTTTGAAGATTCTAGAAGGAATAGACAGGTAAAATATGGCTATCCATGCACTCACAACTTTGATCATGTGACTGCAATCATTGTGAATATCATTTCAAATATATGTAGTTCACATGTTTTCTCCTGCAGGAAAACTTACTGTTCTCCAACCTACTTACCTCCAGCAACTCTGAGATCCACAAGCATCAAAAATGCCACTGAAGATTGTTTTCATGGCATCAGAGGAGAGGCATGATGCCACAGTCCTGTACGTATCTTCAGATAGCATCTCCCCATATAAGATCCTCTTTGTTTCGGGAAATGTTTGCATTTGATATCTACTATTCATTTACTTCTTCAGCTGCACATTCAGAGATAACATGCATTACACTAATTGGCTAAACAAGATTTGGAATTTTAACAAATCCTAATGTTCAGAAACATCTTTTTCTTTAACAAAAACAACACAGGTAGTGCTTGCCTAGTGTGACAGCACTGTGAACTGGAGTCGATTCAGAAGTGTAAGAATGAGATTCTAACAACGTAAGAAAATAAAACATGCTATTTATCACTGTTGTAGTGTCACCAACTTGTAATTTCTATTGTTCTTCAGAATAATAGGATTTATTGAAGTAGTTTATCCTCAAGTCACATGATAGATATTATGTGTGAAGAATGAAGAGGATTCTAAATAGGAAAACATAAAAAAAGAAGAAGAGAAAAAACACCTTAAATTTAGTAGAAAAACACAGCAAGGAGATCTGCACTTTAAAAACTATCTTTTTTATTTCTGGAACAAACAGAAAACAAGTACACATAGAAAAGAAAAAAAGTTATAAAACTCATAAAAATCCAGATATTTACATAGTTACTGCCATACTCAAAAGGAAATAAATATAATTGTGTATGTGAAATGCTTTCAAAAGCTGTCCTTGGAATCAAAGGATTAGATAAACATGCTGGCCATTAGATATCTATCTGGGATATACACCAACACTCAATATTCGCAAATCGTTAAGTGGCTGTTGGACACCTGAAATTCTATTGATTTCTAAAGCTCAATAATGTATGAAAGGCAGATTCAAAAAAGCAGACAAGCAAACAAGCAATTACGTAGTACCAAGTCTCTTAACATGCACAAAAATCACTACAATAGGAACAAACATTCTGACCAGATAAATAACCCTAGTTCATTATGGCAGCAGCCACAACAGGAAATCTTTCAAATGATGATTGTCTAAAATTAAGGATGATATAGTGAAAAGGAGCTTTGTAAATCAAGCAGCAGGGAATTTCAAGGATCACAGATCCTTGTCTGATATAAATTACAACAATAAATTCTAACATACTTTTTTTTTAAAATAATGATTGTTACCAAGAAAATATGGATTATAAGATAAAATTCCAAAAAGTTAAAATCATGACAGTGACTAGAAGTTTAATTTTTATTTAGTTTCCAACTTATTGGAAAGTGAACACAAGCAGTAGAAGTAAAGCTATATTATTGTCTAAATAAATGTCTGTTTACTTAGATTCTATGTTAAGTCAGCAAATAATACTCTAAAAGTAATTATCATGGTAATTGGACATAAAGAATTTACCTTATTATTTCCCTCAGATTTTTAGCATGACTTGAATGACATACATTCATGTATCAAGAATTCAACTGAAAATTGTGGAAAGATACTAGTGCAAAACTGGTGTATGAGTCACGGCACTTGGCAGAGGTTATTCTTCTCTGGATCTTCTCGTGGTTACCAAACACTTCAAAAACAACTGCCTGAAACACGAGAAATGTAATTTGAAAAAGTGTATCTTAAGATTAACTCCAGGAGTGCCATGCCCTGTTTTTCATCTTACTGGAGTTATCAGTTATCTCTTGGATGGCTTAATAGGGATGGCCATTGTTGTGTAATGCTGGGCTCCAATGGTGACTGTGTCCATATGTCCTAATTAGAGAAAAAATATATCAGATAAAACTGTAATATAAATATGAACTGCTCTGTCTAGCATTAACCTGTTTTGATACAAAAAATATATCAGATAAAACTGTAATATAAATATGAACTGCTCTGTCTAGCATTAACCTGTTTTGATACAAACTGGTCTGGCATCATGGGAAGCCAAGGAGGATCTTTTTTCTTGTGGTTTACAAACAAAAGATGAGCACTGCAAGACTACAGGAAAACGCAAATCTAGCAATGCTTATAATTTGGCCTAGGGTTGACTCTGGAGTACCTGCAGGCAATCTCATGCAATGCAAAGTACCCCTAGTGCATTCCAGTCCCCTCTAGGAGGCAGCTTATAATGGATGTTGGCTAATAACTTTGTCTTATGACTTAGTCAGATGCCAAGGCAATGTTTTGCATAAATAAACCTAGTTACATTTCTGCTGCCTGAAGAAAAAATTCCCATGTTGCACACAGCCTGTTCCCCTCATTTGAGAAAAGTCAGAAAAAGGGTAGATGAAAAGTACAATTTTATCTCTGTTTCTGGGATTAAAATGTTGCTGTCCTTAATATCTTCAGTGGGTTCTGTTCAAAATCAGAACTTCAACACTATATTCTCCTATATGAGATATTGAGTAGTAAACAGTTCTGGCAGTTGCCCCACAGAATGGTATTGATGTGGGAACAGTCTATAACTACTCCATTCAAAGAGGAATTGAAATGCTGGGTATGTAATTGGCAGTACCATCTCATGCCACTGACTATGTGATATTAGTGATTACCTATGAACATAGATTATACTTAAATGATGATTTTAAATTGTTTTGCAGATCTTCAAGAGACTGTAAATGAAGTTTCGTGTCCATTCTTAAATGGTCTTGAATACTTTCACAGAATATTCTAATTTATATCCTATTCAACATACTTTGAGGTTTCAGCTAATGCAGAGCCATTCTTGGAAAAAGATAGCAGCATTAATAGTAGCTCCGATGCCTTTGCAGTAAGGCAAGAAGGAAGCATAATTTCTATGAATCGTGTGATTGCTTGGTACAATACTGGTTGTCTCCTGTGTGACAGATACAGCTTTCAATACATCTTCTGTTTTTTGGGGGTGAAACCAGGGTCACTAGTAAGGAGCCTGTATGTAATGAGACAGTGCTTGTGGGAGGGGCTTGTGCTAGTGGGGGAGGCAGTGGGGGAAAACTTCAGATTTCTTCTGGAAGTTTGAGGGAGGGCACCTCTAGAAAGGTAGTGTGCCGGAAAGTCCGGCTGAAGTGCCTTTCCACTAATGCACGCAGCACGGGAAATAAGCAGGAGGAAATGGAAACCGTGATGTGCTTGGAATATTACAATCTGGTTGCTATCACAGAAACCTGGTGGGTTGAATCCCATGATTGGAACACTCTGATTGAGGGCTACAGCCTCTTCAGAAGGGATAGACAGGGCAGGAAGGGAGGGGGAGTTGCCCTCTATGTTAGGAAGTGGATAGATTGTGAAGAGCTGTGTCTGAGTAACAGCCATGACCAGGTTGAGAGCTTACGGGTTAAAATCAGGGATCGGTCCAGTAAAGGAGATCTAGTGGTTGGGGTCTGTTACAGGCCACCTGATCAGGGGGAGCCTGTTGACGAGGCCTTCTTGCTGCAGCTGCAGGAGGTGTCACGTTCACGGGCTCTTGTCCTGATGGGGGATTTCAACCACCTGCTGGGATAGTGGCACGGCAGGCGGCAGACAATCCTGGAGATTCCTGGAGTCTGTGGAGGATAACTTCCTGGTCCAGGTATTAGACGGACCAAGCCGAGGTGAAGCCTTTCTGGACCTGGTGCTCACCAATGTGGAGGAGAGCATTAGAGGGGTCAAGATTGGAGCCAGCCTGGGCTGTAGTGATCATGCCCTGGTGGAGTTTGCGATCTGGAGGAATGCAGGCCTGGCAAAAAGCAGAGTCAGGACCCTGAACTTCAGGAGAGTGAACTTCTGGCTGCTCAAGGAACTGCTGGGTGGGATCCCCTGGGAAACTGTCCTTAAGGGCGTAGGAACAGAGCAGAGCTGGCAGCTCTTTAAGGACACCCTTCTGAGAGCACAAGAGCTCTCCATCCCCCAGCAAAAGAAATCGAGCAGAGGAGGCGGGCAACCGGCATGGCTGAGCAAGGACCTGCAGCTTAAACTGAGGGAAAAGAGAGAAATGTATGTGAAGTGGAAGCAGGGTTGTATAGCCTGGGAGGAATATAGGGCTGTTATCCGCATGTGTAGAGATAGGATCAGGAAAGCCAAGGCGCAGATTGAACTGAACTTGGCTAGGGATGTGAAAAATAACAAGAAGGGGTTCTACAGGTACATAGGCAGGAGGAGACAGGTCAAGGAGAGTGTTCCCCCTCTGATAAATGAGGATAGAGAAGTGGCTTCCTCAGACATGGAAAAAGCTGAGGTGTTCAATAAGTGCTTTGCCTCGGTCTTCACTGGTGGTCAGGCTCCCCGTGTCTGCCAGGACCCTGAACCTGGAGGTGTGGGTGAGAGGAGTGGATTCCATCCCACTGTAACAGTGGAACAAGTCCGAGACCTCCTCATGAAACTGAATGTATGGAAGTCCATGGGGCCAGATGATATCCATCCTAGGGTTCTGAGAGAGATGGCTGATGTGGTTGCCGAGCCTAATGAGTTTTAACAAAGTCAAATGCAGGGTGCTGCACTTGGGCTGGGGCAATCCCAGGTATTTATACAAACTGGGGGAAGAACTCCTCAAGAGCAGCCCTGCGGAGAGGGACTTGCGGGTCCTGGTGGACGAGAAGCTGGACATGAGCCAGCAGTGTGCGCTGGCAGCCCGGAAGGCCAACTGTGTTCTGGGCTGCATTAAAAGAAGAGTGGTCAGCAGGGAGAGGGAGGTGGTGGTCCCCTTCTACTCGGCTCTTGTGAGGCCCCATCTGGAGTACTGCGTCCAGGCCTGGGGGCCCCAGCACAAGAAAGACGTGGAGCTCTTGGAACAAGTTCACAGGAGGGCAACTAAGATGATCAGAGGGCTGGAGCACCTCTTCTATGAGGAAAAGTTGAGGGAACTGGGCTTGTTTAGTTTGGAGAAGAGAAGGCTCCAGGGAGACCTCCTTGTGGCCTTCCAATACTTGAAGGGAGCGTATAAACAGGAGGGGGAATGATTGTTCACGAGGGTGCATACCAGTAGGACAACGGGGAATGGTTTTAAACTGAGACAGGGGAGATGTAGGTTAGATATTAGGAGGAAGTTTTTCACACAGAGGGTGGTGATGCACTGGAACAGGTTGCCCAGGGGGGTTGTGGATGCCCTGTCCCTGGAGGTGTTCAAAGCCAGGCTGGACGTGGCTCTGGGCAGCCTGGTCTAGTGGTTGGTGACCTTGCACTCAGCAGGGGGGTTGAAACTCGATGGTCTTTGAGGTCCTTTTCAACCCAGGCCATTCTATGATTCTATTATATGATTCTGTGATTCTGTTTAGATTATAGCAACATTGTCTGATTCTAAGGGCACATAAAAATCTAATCTCTTGTTTTCCTTTTATATGATTGGAGCAAATAAAAGTGTTAAGAGAGGAGCAATTTCTTTGCAAAGAGTTTGTTGATTATTTCCATTATAACAAAAAGAAATTAGATATAAAAATATATTAAGAGATAAGTAAGTCTTTTTTTTCCCTCTGCTTTTCCAGTGTGCCATACATTCACTGTATCTGTTACTCAGGCAGCAAAGACTCCATCCATTACATTGAAAGTGTTCTCTTGAATTGTCACTGCTTAAGAAATAGTAAGGTATGAGTATAGACATAAAGTAAATACATAAGTTTAAATATTGCATTCTGGATAGTAGAAATGTACCATATGTTTTACAACGGATCAGTTATTTATCTTGCCTTAACCTATTATGATTCCTTGAATACACTTTCACCAATTCTTGTATTTTTTCTATTATACACTTCAGGTCAGGGCCTTGACAGAAGAGAATTAAGGACTGCACTACTGGCTAGATTCTTCTTTTCAAAAACCAAGAGATTGTATTTTTAGCCAGTCCTCAAGTGAACTTGTGATGCTGAATTCTGCTGGTTATCCTCAACTCCTGTGTTTTTACCAACGAACTGTGGTGAAACATGGAAGAATGTCCTCCTCAAATCCTGTCTCTGTAACTGAGCTGACTGTCTAAACACGAGCTGTTTTTCCCAGTTCTCACTTGCAAAACCTGATGAAATTCATTCTTTCTCCTGTGTTTTTTTTTGTTTTGTTTTGTTTTTGTTTTTTTTTGGAGGGGGAAACAAAGCCAATCTGCTCTCTACTATAAATAGCTGCACATGGTAATAATAGCACTGGTAAGCAACCAGGTGAATACCAACCTTCCTGCAGATGCCCCAGCCTTTACTGATGTGAAGGTTTGCATGCAGCACCATCTGTCAGGGGGGTTCATTTATCATTAACCAGCTGGGGAGACAACATGAGCTCAAATGCCACCAGGAAAGAGGCAGCATCTCTGATTTAAATGCTATACATTTGTTTGAAGGAAAGTTTGTAAGCAGAATGTAGGGCTAGATGTATTAAATAAGTAATTTGCTCTGAGTCAGATTCTGCTACGTTTACTTAAAGAGAGAAGTACTTTATTTAGCAACTGACTAAGCATTTCAAGTGGTGTGAAATACTACTTGAACCAAATTTAAAGATCAGAAATTTGCATAATTTTGTGGGAAATATCAGAAACTGTTTAAACATGGGAGACAGTAGCTAGAAGGACATCCAGTAACAGTGGAGAGGTCAGTTCATTCTAATGTAGTCCAAGTAGAAGGACTGTCTGGAGAGCTTACTATTCCATTTTTAAGAACTTCAGTTGCTGATATTCAGTAATGATTTTCAGAGACTTAAATCTTGGCCAAGCTTAAATTAATTTTTTTAAGGGACAGCAGACCACAGTACTGTCCCCTGCTGTATTTCTGCTTCCTACCTCAAAACATATTTGAGGATCCTGTAAGAGTTGATACCAAGTAACCAGTAAGAAGTAACGTATAAAAACCATGCAGGTGAAGGATAATACAGACTGTAGGGGACCTCAAGAGATCCCCAGTCTAACTTCCTGCTAAAAGAAGGATCAGTTGTGAGATCAAATCAGGCTGCTTGAGGTTTTATCTAGCTAGGTCCTGAAACCCCTCAAAGACAGAGTCTCTCTGGGTGACCTATTCACTATCGTGACTGTATTCAAAGTGATAATGTTTTCCTGATGTCAAGTCCAAAATGGCATCCTTTTTTTTTTTTTTTTTTTTTTTGGCTCTTGTTCTCTCAAATGACTAAACAATTTCAGCTGAAACTGTTCTTTATGTAAAAGAGGTATTAGTTCCTCTGGCTGTGTTTTGTTTACAATTTGATTCAGAGGGCATTTTCCCAAAACTTTTTAATCTGGGCCTGCCAAATGAAGTATATGGATATATGTTTAGGCTGTGGGACCTTTGGATACATCTGTGTTAGGATGGAGGTAGTAGAGGTTTTGAGGATCTTGATTCTGGAGGAAGTACTCAAAATCTGCAGTAGATATTCCAGGACTTTTGCACTATTATTTTCCTGTCCTTAGGCAAGTAAGACTTATTCTCAGTAAGAATATTCACAAATTTTGTGGGACTGGCACTCTTAAGAATATGTTTGCGATATGAACAAAGAGAGTTTTGGAAGTGTTGATATCTTGTGTATTTTCAGTTCTGTGGTGGGAATCACATTAATGAGAACATCTGACTCAGAATGTTAATGCTTATTCTCATATGAGATAAAACAAATAGATAAACTGATAACAGCATCATATTGTGCAGCTGATCTTTTCTCTTTCACACAGCATACTATTTCCAGGGAAAACAGCAACAACTGTAAAACTTCCTCTGGACAGTCAATTAGCAAATCTATATCAATTAACTTTAAACCATTATTAAGTGCAAAAAAACCCCAGAAGTTTAAATGAACTATGAATTCAATTGTATATTCCATGCTGAGCATCTCCATCATGACAAACTATTTCTAAGGATTGCTAATGACAGGTGATACAAAGGATTAGAAAAGTTTTGTAGCACTTTAGCTCACTGTTTCTTCTGCGTGTGGCATGAAGAACTGAGATTTTATGAAGACCTGAATAAAAACTTTTTAGATTCTAAGATAGTGGCTGTCTTGTCTCCGTTTTTACTACTCTTCATTGTCTATCCTCGTTGAAACCAGTTCTGAACACATTCTTCCAGGAAAATTGCACTCAGGTTTTTGCAGTTTAGAAATGTGGCATGCCAAGTCATCAGTCTGTTTAGTGACCATAAAAACATGACCTTCTGAAAGTTATCCAGTGCTTCCCTTGCACTATCCAACTTCCCTTGCACTGGATGCAGTTATCCTTTCTATTTTCATGAATTTGTCATTACATTTGAATAATCTAACATCTGGTTTTGAACATAGAAACATATTTAAATGTGAACACATTCATATATGAACTGTAAACTGCCATGATACTTTATTTCATTTAGCTGCTTTATGAATGGTTTTGCGTAGAGTAGTGGATGCCAAGAAGCAGAAATTCCTCAGCTGTTATTTACAGTTGCTCCTCAAATCTTCTCTAGCTATCATTTTTGCAACACATACATCTTTACAGCATGAGACTCCTTCAGAATTTCAATGCAAGAAATTAAAAACATGGACAATCTATTAGATCAAACTTCAGTCTAAGCCAGGAAAACGTAGAGTTTGGAATATACATCGGGTCCCAAAGGTTTAATCTGACCCAGTGGTTGAGAAGCTGCAACTACTTGGCTGTTCAATACATAAATTGCTGCAAGTTCATTTGGGTTGGCAGTGCAAGCAGAGGTAATCACAGAGCAGTAGATGTGTTAGAATCATAGACTAACCCAGGCTGAAAGGAACTCACGAGAATAATTGAGTCCAACACCTGCCTGCACACAGGACAGCCTGAAAATCAAGCCAAGCACAGAGAGAATTGTCCAAATACTCCCCACAATCCAGCAGCTTGGGGCTGTGACCACAGCCTGTTCCAGTGCCTTAAGACCATTTGGTGAAGAACCTTTCCCTAACCTACTGCTGACCCTCGCCCCCCCTCTCTCCCAGAACAGCTCCACGCAGTTCCCTTGGGCCCTTTTGCTGTCCCCCAGAAAGCAGAGCTCAGCGCTGCCCCTCTGCTTCCTGTGAGGAGCTGCAGCTGCCATGAGGCCTCCCCTCTGCTCCTCTGCTCTGGGCTAATCCAACCCAGGGACCTCAGCCACTCCTCATACACCTTGCCTTCCAGACCCTTCCCCATCTTTGTAGCCCTCCCTTGGACACTCATTGTCCTCCTTATATTGTGATGCCCAAAGCTGCACGCAATGTTTGAGGTAAGGTCACACCAATGCAGAGCAGAGTGGGACAACCCTTCCCTCGCCTGGCTGGCAGTGCTGGGCCTGATGCCCCCGAGGCTGTGGTTGGCCCTTTTGGCTGCTGGGGCATGCTAACCTTGAGGTCTCTCTACTGTCATAGGGGGCACAGCTCCTCCTAGCTTAGTATCATCTGCAAACTTAGTATGCATTTGAGTCCTTCATCCAGATCATTTGTAGAATCATTAATGAGAACAGGCCCTTACTGTCCTATTTTGTGGCAGAGTTATTTGGAGAGGAAATAGCTCATACAAGGAGCTATTACTGTATGGAGGAATTATACTGGAAGTAAGCGACATCAGTGATCTGAGGTGGTGTGCTTATGGATAAGGGGAGATTGAAGATATGGAGAAGAGTTGGGGATGGGTACTAGTGGATGAAAATACCTTTACTGACACAGCTGGCCTTTGTCAGTGAAGGATATTGATACGCTCCAGCATAAAGATTGTATTGGATGACATACCAACAAGAAATACTACCTTTGCTATACTCCTAACCAGCCTTTTTTTTTTTTTTTTACATTGGCTGTCATACCGTGCTACTCTAATGTTCTAACTGCATTTTTGTTTAACTTTCCCACCAATTCACTTACCAGCAACATTAAGAGGGTCCAGTAAAAAGGTGTTCTGATTGAAGTGATAATGTTGACTGTGGTTCATGATATTTCTTTACAAAGGTTTAGGTTTAGGAATATATAAATATGGCCTTTTCCTTTTTCAGTCAATAAGCAGGTAGCTCTTAGATGTGGTCTAATTTAAGCCCAGTCCTGAATTCCCTTATGTTATGATCATGGAAGAACTGTAAATTTACCCTCTAGAAGTTTGGGATGGCATCTTCTAAAATGTTTATTTGTGATATAATTTTCACAAAATAACCACAAATTTACAGCTGAATTTAATATATGTGTTTTTTTTCCTGTGGGGAAGAAAAAGCTGTCAGAAAAATCATAGGAGATTAACATATTGTTAAAATCTCAGTTTTGAAAGTGGAAATAAACCATGAAAGCTCACCCCAGAGCATTAAACACACCTGTAAATACCCACACATTTCATTCTTGATACTTTTATTGGTTTTCGAATAGGAAGAATATCTCACTCACTCCAGTCATCATAAATTTTAAGACCCAGCTTCAGCCCCGTTCTTATGTGTGTTCTCTCTCCAGTATTCTTTTCCTCTCACTTGCCCAAGTTAAAATGTGTTTTGAGACAGAAAGGCAGTAACAGACAACTGTCTTTCTGTAAAATATAGTGAGGTTATTCTGTACAAATGGAATGAACCTCATTTTTTCATTTCAGATCAAAGTAGAAATCTTTTGAAGTTTAGCTATTTGATAAAAAAAGGGCTTTATAACAAGCAGATATAGAAGTTAATAGGACATAGAGATATTTTATTAAACTGCAAACCATTATTAATATTGCAGTTTTAACTTGAAAGAAATATGTGAAATGACACCGGAAATTAATTAGATTATTTCATCATTCTTTTACATTATAAACTTTGATACACTTGCATAGATATATAGGTACATTGATAAAAAGACACAAAGACAAACAGAATTTTAATGAGTGGGGAGCTTTTATCTACTATCACTTTGTGACTTAATTTTTTCTGTTTATACTGCCTATTGATTCCAGTTGAAACCTGCTGTTTTAATGTTGTTATTGATATTCTCTCTGGGTTTTCTTCTAATTCTGGCATTGATATTACCTTGATCGGATTTAGTTTATTTGAATTGCCTGTAGGTTTCAGTCTCCGGAGTTTTTCACTGCTTATAGACATGCAAAGATAAAACCTCTCTTTTTATCTAAAAATCCTTGAGAGACTCTGAAAGATACAGCCGTTTTCTGAAAACATTAAAAAGAAAGAGACAACAATCAAAAGGAATATACTTCTCACCCAGCCTATTCAAGACATCACTTCTATACACACTGCATATTCCCTGACATACACAGACTTCTAATCCAGTCAGTTCCATTTTGCATTTGGAGACTGTGTGCAGAGAAATGGTTTTGTCATAAAGTCACAAGTGGCTTCAAGCTCCGTGTCACAGGCTGCACCTCACTAGAAAGTCTCTGGTGCTGACTAATTTGGGAACTGGATCTCCTATTTGCAGTGCTCCATATTATTTATTTTTGCACCCTGGTGAAAAATCAGGCTTCAGTGCATTCTTTGAATGTAAAAGCCACACTCCCCCCCCCACCACTCAATTCCTTTTCAGTGAGAGAAGTTAAAAGGTGACTAAAGGTAATTTCTGTAGATTATTATTGCAAATTTCTCCTTCTGCAATTTCCTTAAGGTTCCTAGAAAGAAATATAGTAATATTTCAATTAAAAATAAATCTAAGCATTCTCACCTTTCAGTTAGAGACTTACACTTTCCAAGATATCAGTTTCTTTCCTTGTAAAAGTCAAAAATCAAAGGAAAAAAACCTATACCTCATCTTTCTGTCTTTGTTTTTTTAATCTTTCTGTCTTTTTTTGTTTTCTTTCTTCTTGTAAGTTTTTTTTTCCTTTAATTTATTTTATATTGGCTTGAGTTCAGTCTCCATTCCTTTTCTGGTTTTGTTTTCTGCTTTCCTCTTCCTGTAGGCATATAGTTTATTTTCTTCTCTTTGTTCTGACTCTTTTGTCATTTTACAGTATGCTTTTGAGGAAATAATTATTTTGCAGGAAATAATGAACACTTTCAATTCTGTAATTAAAGTCAGGTAAAGATTATGAATATATATATGTAAACATGTGTCTGTTTGCACAAGATTTATTTCCTCTGTCCAACTGTCATAGAGCAGTTATATTAAGATTTTGACATCCTACAGAATTCTTTAATTCTTTAATTCAGAATTCTAGCAGTCATCTTACATAGTATAATGTACTGAACAGGAACATGCTGAAACTCTCAGAGTTCAACACTGAATCACCTTGGTTTCATCATAAGTTTAATTTTTAATTACATCAGCAGGGAATAGTAATAGTGAATTGGAGATTGTGGCAAAAAATATTAGCCCTTTAAGGGGGAGAATGGTGGAGTATGGTGGGCTACGGGAAAGCAGTGCAGAGGGAAGGGAAGCTGTGTTTACCTTTTCATACCATCTTCCCCATCGGTCATCTGCACAAGGTCATGAACACCACTGTGTGAACCATAGAGGTATGGTGCTTTTTGACAGCAGAAATGAAAGTGCGTTGTTGGGATATCTAACAGGTTTGTGTGGAGAAATGACAGACAAGAAGAGAATTTTCTCATTTAAGAAACTTCCTGACCCACAGCCCCTCCAATCTTACAAACCCCACACTTCCTGTTCATATCTCCATATCATTTTCTTTAAAACCACCCAGTGCCTTTCAGCCTAGAGTTCTGACTCTCCTGTTGCATCTCTCCTTTCCATCCCCAAATCATGTTCCTGCTCTCACTTGTTCAGAATAATCCTGTGTTTTCATCCTGGGGCTCTGTTTCTTCTCTTAAAATTTTTTAGTCTTCATCCTGCAAATCTTTTCCCAGTTCCTGCCTCAATGACCAGATCATCCTGTCTCCTTTTACACTGGAGTTCCACCATCCTTCAGCGCAACAGTTTGGTTCACAGATGAACCAAACATGTTCCTTCTCGTATTCCTAGAGACATGGCCAAACTCACAAAGTTATAAGCTCATCCAGCACAGTAGCCACCCTGGGAGCCTTTATTCCAAGGATCTGACACTCATTAGCTGTTTCTGGGATCCTGCAGTTTTATGACTTGCATGCGTTTTATGCCAGCTTTCACTACTGCATTCCTGCTGGCTACTGCAAATACTACTACCTTCTTGGTCTCTTTTTTTTATTTCTTTGAAAAAGCACACTTCTGGCTCATGTTCTGGTCAGAAGATAAGTGGCAAAGTAGAACAAGTATCTCAGCTTCCCTGGGCATTAAAGTCCTATGCCTGGTGTGTTTCTTGGAGACAAATATTTCATGCTTCTTGTAAAAGTGCAAGTTTAAAGGACTACCAGAAAGGTTGAGTGGCTCTCGGGATTTTTGTAGCTCTGTTGTAGCTGTTTGCTCTTCATTCTGTGCCAGTTTTCTCTGTAGGAGTAGCCCCTTTCCAGCATATGTTCAAGAAGGTTTCTATATATCTTGGTATCCTAGAAACAAGGATTTTATGT
The DNA here is from genome assembly GCF_002078875.1 of Numida meleagris. Classification (NCBI taxonomy): domain Eukaryota; kingdom Metazoa; phylum Chordata; class Aves; order Galliformes; family Numididae; genus Numida; species Numida meleagris. Next base: position 85,541,426 of record NC_034410.1, on the reverse strand, counting down.
GATTGTTTTTTGTTTGCTTGTTTGCAAGGCAATGATGTTCCAACAGCTCTAACAAGGTATACAAGCCATAGGCAAGAATGACAAAAATCAGCAGAAAGGTTCCATATATGTGTTTTGCTAGAAAATCTCAGAAGGCTCACACATATTTTCCAGAACTGCTGTAGTGACTTTGAGGTGGTTACAAAACAATAACATGTAAAAAAGCATTGTGAGCGAAAAATGAGGGTAATGGTGAAAGTGCTGTTGCTGTATTCCTGTGATACAGGTTTGCTTTTCTTGAGGAGTATGGATAGTGAAAAACAAAATCAAGGAAAGACAAGTTTTAGCCTTGAAACCTTTGATGCAGACCAGAAACCATGCAGAAAACCATGCAGTTATTGAGAAAGAATACAATATGAGGCAAGGAATGTGTACTCCAGGCAGAGAATCAAGGAGTAGGAAGAAAAGGCTGTTTTCTTCCTTAGAAGGTTTATCTTTATCAGGAGGTGACAAGGGAAGCATCGGGAACTGAGAGAATGTCTTCAGAAATCATGGAATTAAAATGGAGTGGTACCTTGTGTTGGAAGTGCCACCTTGTGTAGAAGTGCCACACAATCTCACACATAAATGATGATGGTATCTTCTCGGTACAGATTTTGACTTCATTTTGAGGACAACTATACAGAGATCCTGTAAATAGCGAGCAGGAGATACTGACAGGTGATAGAGGAAGAGAGTGCAGAATAAGCTTCTAACTTAACCTACCAGCATCTGGGAATTGGACAGATATGTTATACAAGCTTCTGTTTCCAGCAGCCCAGTGTACAAAGTTACATTACACTTGCTGAGTTTATTTTCTTTGACTTACTGTGGCAGTGAGTTCTACAGCTGAACTGCGACTTTTGTAAAAGACATTTCTTCCTACTACCTGACAGTTTCATTAAATACCCCTTGCTCTTCTGTAATGATAAACAGTGAATGATCATTTTTGTTCCCCTTTTCCATCCTCCTTATGACAGTGTAGGCAAATTTACATTTTCTTCAAGCTGAAAGTTCTGGTCTGTCATCTTTCCCATTTTGGAATAATCTTGTATTCTTGATCAACTTTGCTATTTTCCAGTTTTTCTAGTTTGCTCTTTTGAACACTGCACACAACATTTAACATGTTTTAGCATGAGTTTAAAAAGTGTCATAGTGGTATTTTCTGTATTATTTTCAGTTCCGTTCTCAAGACTACTGATAGTCTCTGAGCACAGTATGTATATAAATACGCAGAGTAATTTCAGAATTTCTATATTGAGATCTTGGCTTTTGATGGCCTTAGTAATTACTTAAGAACTAATGTAAACTCTCTCTTTGTGTACAGAGACACGTTTTTCTTATGTGCATGGTTGTTTTTATTAAGACCAAATTTCACCTGAAATTTTATAACCTAATTAATATCATTAATTTTCCATTGCAGATTTCCCTATCTTGTATTTCTGTCTTCAGTGAACTTGATTTTTCCTTCCCTTTTTCTTCTTGATCCTTTCCTCATTCAACTCACTAATTCCAAACTTGTTTCTTTTCCCCATTCATTGTTACAATTATTTTCCCTTTATTTGTTTTGTTCTATAAAATTCTAAACTGGTAGTCCTGTTTGGGACTTCCTACTAGTTTTACACCTGTTCAAATTCACTAACTTTCGGAGTTATTCATGTTTTGCTGATTTGTCAACTTATATCATGTGGAAACAGTTGACTCTAAACATTCCCTCCATGTTTGCATTATTTACTTGCTCATCTCCATTTAATTGTCATTTCAAAAGTTAATTGCCAGTTTCCTAATAGAGATATAGTTAATCTCAGGTTGGCAGACATTGAATCTACTCATCTCAGACTCTACAGCACTGAAATAGTTTGTTGCAGACTGGTTGGCACTATTTATTTGCAGACTGACATGTAAATATTTAATTGTTGAATTCACTAACAATTAACTGTATCAAGCAAAAATGTTGAATGGCTTTTAATTTTCATATCAGTTTAACTTTCACTTTTGTCTGCATTCTACTTTTTAAGAAGAGTTAGTAACCTCAGATATATAAAATCCATGGCAATTACTGAAAGTCAGAAATACGCATTATGCTCATTATTTGAAAATACATAAAATACCTTTTCTGGTTCCTGTCAAACTTTTGTGCAAAAACATCCCAGTCTGAGATGATGTTACAGTATTCAAACCAAAAGACATCATGAATGGTACCAGAAATGCCATTGACATTGTGCGTCATTTCAGTTGCTTAGACCTTTGCTAAGCTTTGTGATTGAGAGGGATCACAGAATCAAAAGGTTGCTAAAGGTGCTAAAGGTTGGAAAGGACATCTTCAGATCACCTGTTCTGATCCCTTGATCAAGCAGGGTCAACTAGAGCAGGTTGCTCAGGTCTGTTTCTAGCCAGGTTTTGAATATCTTCATGGCTGGGCTTGGTTTTGCATTCAATTCTTCCTCTGCTGACTGTGAGGCAAGATGGAAGAATGTGAGTGCAAGAAGGAAGGACTATCTGTAATACAGGATAGGGGAAGAGGAGAGATAGGAAAGGAATGAGATCTCTGTATGTATAGAAGTGGAGTCTACAGCTGTGGATCTGGAAGAAGAAGGCAGAGGCATAATGCACAGGAAGAGCAGAGAGAGGATTCTGGACAAAAATAAACAGGAAAAACAATTCTAGAATATTTCCTATCCAGAACTTGTCATGGAAACCAGAGGTGCTAACCTGTGCACTTGTGGTCAGTGAACAGGCTTAAAATTTACTAGTACGTCTAATCCATTTTTTAATGGCTGATCAATACATATGTACTATCTCCAGCACTTTTGCTGTTAGCTTAGTTGGAGAGGTATGTGTTGTGATACCAGCAGTCCAAATACTTAGTATTAATGCTAGCATTAAGTCCAAAGAGCAGAAGTTTAATTTTTACAATCCTTACAAATCTGTGTGAAGAGTATTCAGATTATTCGGTCAAAAATCTAGATACTTGAAAATGCTGTCTCAGTGTGTGCACTTGCTCCTACTTTTGTCCCTTTTTCTGTAAGTATTTTCAGCAGCCTTTAATGATAAAGTCAAACACAGGACTGGAAAGAGAAGACTGGGCTGTCTGGCCTATACCTCAATGACTGCGAAAGGTGTCTTCTCTGAGAGAGAATCAGCTTTGTGTACCAGTTTTCTGTAGTATCTGTGCCTTGTTACATTGCAGTAAATGGGTCAGGAGAATGTAAAAAAAATAAGCAGTCCAAGAATGTGACTCTTTCTGCCTTTACTAGAAACATCTTATGAGATATGACATGTAACATTCCAGTTGAACAAAAATCCTGGCTTTCTCCCACTCTGTGGATACCTGTGCAAGTCTGAGGATATGTGGAAGAACAGAATTGTTAATTCTGGCAACTGAAGTAAATTTGACTGATCTAAACCTATCTAGCTTTGAACACTGAAAAAAAAAAAAAAAGGCAGTGTCTAAATCTCTCAAATGGGATCATTTTCGCAATTTTGTCCTAAAATCTCTCACCCATAAAGGTTTTCTTCCTTTCATATATACTGTAAAGAAGTGTAAATACTGTTCATGAACATAGCTATGGATAAAGGAAAAAGTTCTCTGTATATAGAACGTATGTATTTTCTTTTGCTAATGCAATGCATGGTGCTGAGTACTGAGAAAAGTCTTAATTCAAAATCATTGTATCCAAATTTAGGTGGTTAGTTCATGTAAACACAATGATCAGACGATTCATCCTGTTCCAAAGAGACACTTAGAACAAAGCACTCTCTGTAGGTGCTGGACTGTCTGATATTGGTGATTGAGAGAGCAAAGATGACCAGTGCGGACCAGATATCTAAGTGTAGAATATTGTGGTGAGAGTGAAGATAAATAACTTCTGTGAACAAATGTCAGTGCTTCGAGAACGGGTCAAACTGTTTTCAGCTAAAATCTTTAAAATGATTTATGATTGATAGAGTTGTAATTAATTTAAAGAAAAAGTCTTGAATTGTGTTTGGTAATGTAACTGAAAATATTGCTCTCTACTATAGTTACAGACTAATGAGTGAATAAATGTGGAAATAAAAAAAATAGAATTTCAGTCATGTAGAACTGTAAGCAAGATCAAAATGTTTCAGCTATTTGGTTTTGATGATGTGGTAGGAGTCTTAGGCCTACAGTCTACAGACACATTCCTTCATATACTTGTACAATATTAGAAATGATCGGTTTATGTGTTGATGTTAAAACATACAAAATCAGTGCATTGACTACTGTGTATAGCACACAAAGAGTCTGTGACTGTCATAGCCTGTGAGTAGCAGTGTATATTGCATATGGGCTGAATATCATGTCTGATGATGGAGAAAGTCTGTTTGCGTCTAATACTGTTCCCTAGAGAAATTGTTCAAGAGCTGTTCATCCTTGTGGAAAGATTACTCTGATATCAGCGAGACTTATCTGCTGTGTAAGTGCCAGTTGAGTTGTAAAGCTTCTCTAGGGCATTTTATCAGGTTTTCTTACTCAGCAACAGTGGTGTCTATGAGAAGGGAAAGAGCCAAGAAAAAAGGCTTGGTTCTTCCAATTAAATCCATAAATCTGGTATTTTTTAAATTTATTTTAAAAATATTTTTAGCGTGATGCTAAGTATAGCCAACTCTCCTCTTCTTTGTCATCATATGGGTATGGAAACATATAATGTTTCCATTTGATTTAGTTTATTTAGTTTGTTCTCTCAATTAATGCTGAATTTTACTTCAGAGAAAAAAAAAAGATGTGCTAAAAAGGATCTCCATTTTAATAATTGGTTTTCTTATGTTTATGCCAACAGTTTCTTCTTGGAAATTCTTCATATTCTGTCATGAGACAGATTTATATGTGGGCTATTCACATATGTTTCAGTGAGAATTTTGCACTTTTATCTTAGAAAAGAATTTGACCTCTAGGTTTTGTCTCTCTTAGGAATAGTTTAGGAATATTAGCTGTATTGTGCCCTGAAAATATTTCATGCCCATTGCTGCCTGACTGGTAGTAATTCAGAAAGCACTTTGTAGGAGACTGAAAGTGGATTTTGTAATCCTTTTGAAATCTTTCCTTTTCTGATGTCTGTTTGCTAATCAAATTGAAAACAAAATGTAGAGAATGTCAAGACTGTTACAGTAAAACTTAAGGCTGTTAGCTGGTGGTTGAGAGTGGAAATGGAAATCAAAAGATAAAAGTTATGATCTAGCCAGGTTTTGTCTATGGCTTGGCAAATATCCATTAGGACCCAAACTGTTCCTGCTGTTGTAATTGGAAGGGAGAATTACACATTTTTTTTTTTACGGCTGTTCCTTCAACTAGAAAATGAGGTGCTAATTTTCCCTATCTGCTGGTTTGTGAGGGTTTTCAGATCTCTTTGGTATACTTTGGGAATAGGTGGATTTCTGTTCCCCTTTGTATTACATTTTGTGTATTTTTGTACTTTTGTTCTATGCGTTATTTTATATGTGTAACAGGATTGTTTGTGAGTCTTTTGCTGCTTGTCAAAGAAGGAATCATAATCAAGCTTTATGAAGGAGTTATTATAGTAGCATTTTTTTGTCCCTTTTGCTCTTAAATGTCTAAGAAGTTCTAGGGACAATGGAGAGAATGGTATTTCTCTAAAACCTGGCAGAAGAAAGATGTGTTGCTGGGGTGATAATAAAGCTGAAGAAAGAAAAAGAAAAAAAAAAAGGAAGCTTGCCTTTTTTTTTCTTTCCCAGAATTGCACAGCTTCTTTTCCAGCTAGCAAAATAAACAATTAAAGGCATTTCTGTTTGATATATTATTCAAGTTAATGAGCAAAAAGCACGTTTGTTACTCTCATAATGGAGCTGAGAGAAGAAAATCTGTTTCAAACTTGTCACTGTTTGATGCAAGACTGAGGATTAATATTCTTATTTCAGATCAAGAGTATCCCATTTCACTACAACAAGTTGCTATTTTGTGAACTTATGTTATGTAGTAGTCAGAGTGTTCACAAACAGGATTACATAAAAATAATGAAAGATATGAAAAGAAACCAATTTAGTCATTTCTCATCTAGCTTGTATATGCTAAGAAAAATCCCACCCCAGAATGCCCTATAAAATTCTGTAACAAGCTTACGTGAAACTAAGAAAATGTATTATAGACTTTACTCTTTTTCAGACATATTTGGTTCTAGAAACTACAGTTCCTAGACTGTGAACTTCACATTTTTTGTACTAATTGAGATTTCAACTAACTGTGCCTTTCATGGGCTTAAATGCACCCTTACTATGAACATCTAGACTCACACAAACATAAGATGCACTCTTCAACATGGTTATCTCACTAGTCAAAGACTACACAGCCATGGCTGCCTCAGCCAGCAGTGGTTTCCAGATTTTCTTTTGGGAACAACGACCGTAAAATACTTAATGTAATTTATGTGTAGAAAATGGGGGAAAAAAAACAACAAAAAAACCAACACTTTTGTTCATTCAGCTAGTTACACAGATACTAGTTGAATATTCAAAGTTTAATTCAAATTTAGAGAATCTTCTCCATTTTTTTTCCATTAGGATGGGTGGAAATGAATAAAAACTATTTGGTGGCTAAAACTCAATATATATTGTGCTATTTAAATAATGATAGTATGATTTTTTAAAATTATTTTTTAGTTTTAAGAAATGCTAGATTTCTGTCAATAACATCTGACTCACAAGCCCTATCTCTGGAATCCTGTTGATTTCTGGCTCGAGTGTAAAAGTTACCTTTAATTTTTAAATCTGCACCATATTACAAAAAGTAATATCTAATAAAATGCAGTTTTTTTTTCAGAAAATATGTAGTATGCATTTGATAACTTTGGAACTCAGTTTTTGAAACTCTTCCTTTTTCCACATTGTCTTGCTTTCTAATGCTTTTTTGTCATCTTACTTCTCCCATTGGAAATCCTTCCATGTTATAGTAATATTGTCTCTTGGCAACAAGGTTTGGGATTGTATTGGTCAGCAGAGTTGAAAAACAAGTAATATTAATAACCTTAATTACCATGCTTATAGGCTAAATGGAATGGAAAGATTACTAATTCTTCTTCAGAATTTATAATAATTTACCTGCCAGTTGACCTGAAGTATCTAGCCAGATCACTGTTATAAATGAGTGTCTGTTACAAGTGTTTGCTTTGTGTGGGATAGAGATATTATTTATCATTAGTGCTTATTGATAATGGTGATTAGGCTGCAAAGTCCTACTTCTGTGAGGAAGCTTACAGGCAGGAGTTTTACAGTAAATGCACCTGTGAGCTCCAGAAGATATGTAAAAGCACCTGAAATATTCCTGGCCTGTGATGTGGCTCACCAGAACTGTCCTTGTTCCAGCTTCTCTCCAGCTTGGAGAAGCACACAGTCTGGATGGGAACTTCTCAGAATCACAGAATTGTCAGGCTTGGAAGGGACTTCTGGAGATCACCTAGTCCAACCCCTTGCTAAAGCAGGTTCCCTACAGCAGGTTACACAGGAGAGCGTCTGGGTGGATTTTGGATATCTCCAGAGAAGGAGACTTCATGATCATAGAACATATGATCTCTCTGGGCAGCCTGTTCCAGTGCTCTGTCACTCTCAAATAATTTTTTACTCATGTTAGTATGGAAATTCCTATGTTCCAGTTTGTGCCCATTGTCCCTTGTCCTGTTGCTGGGCACTGCTGAAAAGAGCCTGGCCCCATCCACTTGACTCCCATCCATTAGATATTTATAAGCATTGCTAAGATCCTCCCTCAGTCTTCTCTTCTGCAGGCTGAACAGCCCCAGCTCTCTCAGCCTTTCCTTGTATAGGAGATTCTCCAGGCCCCTCATCATCTCTGTGGCCCTCCACTGGACTCTCTCCAGGAGATCCCTGCCTTTGTTGAACTGGGAAGCCCAGAGCTGCGCACCATACTCCAGATGCAGCCTCACCAGGGCAGAGTAGAGGAGGAAGATAGCCTCCCTCAACCTGCTGTCCATACTCTTTTTAATGCAGCTCAGGAGAACCTGGAGAATCGCAGGCTGATAAAACTGTAGAAATTGTCTACTGTGCCAAACAGGCTTTGCATTGTTTCTCCTTTTCTTAATATGTAGTAAAATACTGTGTAAATAAAATCTGTATTTAATATGTCTTTGCATGAGTGGCTTTTTTTTGTTGTTGCTTTATAAGAAGTACATAAGGTTTACTGTACAGACTAATTTAAACATACTTGCACTGTCTGCAACCCCCTAACTTTTATGCAAATGTAACAGCAAAGTGTTGGTTTCATTGATCCCTTAATTAGGTGTAACTGTTAAATGTTACTGAGAGTGGGGAACTATCAAGCAAAACGCTCCTTTTTATAATCCCACAAACGTGTACTTGTGTGCAAGGTAAAAGGGTATAAACCAAAAGGTGTAACAGTATTTCAGCATAAGAAGCCCAGGGAAAGAAATCACTGTCGTATAAAAGCAGAGCTGGGCATAATCTACAGTACTAATGCTTTTTATATGTAGGTTACTGTATGTGAAATGCTACAGTAATTGCCTCCTTAAAGTATTATCTTGATTTTTCATGTAAAAACCAAGCTGTACACAGTAGAATGAATAGACTCAAATGGTCTTTTTCTTCTTTTTTTTTTTTTTTCCCAGCACGTCTGTAGAAATCATGCCAATTATCTTTTGCTCTTAAGCTGAATTTAGTTGTTATTCAGCATGTTTCTATAGCATGTCTGGTAGTGTCACAGAGGATTTCCATCCAGAGACAGTGTGCTTCTTTTTCTAGGGCTTACGTCAAAACTTAAGTTATGGAGAGAGAATCCTTCCACTGCACGGTGCTAGAGAACTCCTACTCTATTTGATTAACAGCCAGGTAAGCTTCTGAGGATTTATTGAGGAATTGCAATGTTCTGCTTGCACTGGAGTGCTTCATCCCTTGCATCTAATGTCACCTGCAGATGGACAGCCTGGCAGTGCAGGTTGGAGGAACAACTCTCACATGCAAGAAAGAGACTGGTAATGAGCAGTGTAAATGAGAATTAAGAAAACACATTTCAAGGGAGCTTACTTCTAATGAGCAATACAGACTACAGTGTCCTCATTAGAGAAGGCGATATCAATCCCTCACCAGGGATTTCCCTCTCTTAAGAGTTAATACCCCACTGCAAATATCCAAGCCTGTGAGAGTGCTTGTGTTCATAAATCTGAGTAGCAGTCCAGGGATTCAGATCATGAGGTCTTCACACTTGCTCATGCAGATGAAACTAACTGGTGACAGATAGTAAGAATTAAGGGCTACCAAAATTTGTTTTTTCTCAAATTAAAGGGATATGTTCTGATTGAGACTTAGGGGTTTGAGAAAAGAAAGGTGACCTGGCAGTCATTCCCTTCTTCCTTCAGACAGTTTTAGTTATCATACTGATGAGAAGCACTGTAAGGGTTGAAATTAGAAAGATTGCTTTTTAAAATGATTATATCGTCTCAATTTATTTTAGGACTTAGGGTCTACCTTCCATCCATTCATTATTTCTCAAAATTCAAATGCAGCAGCCAAATGATAATTCAGCAGACTTTGTAAGGCTTTTCATCCCATGTCTGAGACCAAGCATGGGAAAGTCCAGTCGGGCATGCATTCCAGCAGCCTGTGTTTGTGTGAACACAGCACAGCTGGAACGATGAGGCCTCTGCAGCAAATGTCTCACATCCAGCTGCCCAAGGGCAGGCAGAGATCATCTTCACAGCCTCTCCACAGCTGCCATGATTTCAGCCACTGTATCTGTGTCATCCTGTGTCTAATTATTGCACCAGAGGGCTGCAGCATTCCCTGTGCAAAGAATCTTTGAGTCCTAACCCTCCAACTCATGAGGGAATTGCTTCCCACAGCTTGTCTCTGCCTTGGAGGATTGGTATACTCTGAAGAGATCATTCTAGTTTTTTTAAGATTAGAAAAACTATTTTTTTTTTAAATACAATAACATTTCAGAACTTAAATAAAGATACTATTAACAAAATAGAAATGTTTTACTTCCTGCCATCCTGTTTAGCCAGGAAAGAAAAGCATTCAGCTTGTTCTACTAATTGCTCTGCAGGGGCAAATAATTTATATATGAAGGATTGTTTAAAATAAAAGGGGCATTCTCCATCTTACTGTTTCCTATCTAGGCTCTAGATCACAGCTGTGATTGCTTTCCCTAGAGAAGCTCCAAGCATGCCTTTAAACTGTAATGGATTTTAATTAAAAATAGCTAAATATGTACAACTTGAAGAATTATTGTTTCTAAATGAGAAAAGATAATTGTTCTTCTCTCTGCTGCCTCTTGATGAGATATATGGTTGTGAATTTGATGTAATTGTTGTCTGCTGGCAGGTGACAACTTGGAAGATAGCCTGTGATACTCCGTAAGTGTTTAATGAATGTATCCAGGCAGGATCCTGATCCACATTCTCCTGAAGTCAGTTGGAAGTTCTGCTGTTGACTCCAAAGTCTCAAAACTCTTCCTTCCCAGGAAAACAAAAAAACAACAACAAAAAAAACCCACCTCCTACTCTTCTAGTCAGCATGATAGCTTTAGAATAGAAAATATTATGGACAAAGTAAGAAATTGAATGCATAATTTTTATCCTCGACATGTAACATACACATTAAACACTTTATTTTCTGTGAGTTTTTCCTTAGTAATGCAATATGCATTTTTAAGGCCCATAAATACACATATTCAGTCTCTTCTAAAATTTAAAGCATTCTACTGCTCAAGGTGGCACAGAGCTCCTACTGCAACAGCACTCTCCAGGAGACACAGACAAGTTCAGGGAATGCAGAATTACATATTCTTATCACTCCACCTGAGGTCATATCTGTTAGTGGTAGAGGTTGTTAGGCCATTATCAGCCACTGATTCTTCTCCAGCTGTGAGAATAATTTGGATTCAGGGAGGAAACATAAACTGATCTCCTTTCACTCATCCACCAAGTTTAATAGGATTTGTTCTCTCTGTACTGTAGGCTGGTCCACTGCTACACCAGTGTTACTGTAACAAGTGTATTATTTTTAAATTTCCTTTTCTGTTAACTTATCAACCCTGTTGTGACTTATGGTTGTAAATTTAAGCTGATTTAAGACGGCTGGGAAACCCACATTGACTTCTTTGGCTTTCAGTTAGACTTCTAGGCACAGACTCACATCATTTAAAGGCTGACACTGCTAGAGCAGACTCCAAAAAGGGTTTCCTTTCATAGGCAAGATGCTTCCTAGGCCTTCAGAAAAAAAACCCATATCAGTTGCTCTTAAAAACACATATTGTATACATTTCTTTCTGAACGGTTACCTTTTGCTGGCTGTGAGTGTACACCCTGTTACTTCTCTTTCCCTCTCCATATGGATGTATATACATGTGTGTGAACTTATGGGCGCAGTAGACAACTCTGCAATATATCTCATGTTTTATTTATGTTTGGATAATATCACATAGAAGTGAGTGAACAGTATTATCAATGCATAAAATCTCATTGTGATCCACAGACTTTTAACTCTCTTATTTTACCAACACATAGTAATTATTATAATAACTGCACCAGTTTATACTATGATAACAAAGACAACAATAAGAGAATAAAAGGAACAGTTTAGTATATATAGCAACCATTATAAGTTGCTTAGATAATTTTAGCTAGGGTTAGGCTATCTTGAAGTTAAATGACTGTGAGATCCTGTGTGTGAGGGGGAGTTGAGATACAAAAGTAAGAAGGTTGTGCTTTCTGCAAGACTCTTGGCAGGCACTATTTTAACCTTATTTAACCTTTTAAAATGTTATTTAACCTTATTTATTTATAAAATGTTGCAATCACACTCCATTGCCTAACAAACAAAAACAGCAAAAGATGCATTTTCTTTTTTCTTCTCATCTTTCTTAATTGAAAATGCTTTTCAGAAGCATTTTTTTTTTCCGATCATGAACCTGAATTCAAGCAGGTGTTATATGAAGGTGAGCAAAATTCTTCTTAAAACAATCTCTGTTTTCAGAGTTCTCTCATTTTCCAAAAGCATTTTAAAATACCCCTTTAGTTCTGACTTTGGGTATTAGTTCCCTTCTCTAGCACTTTTTTTTTATATATTATATTATTCACTTGCTAACTTACACTCTTCACCTCACTGTGTAACCTGCGTTTTCCATGTCATGTCTGCACTGCATTGCTCTTTATTTACACAGTGAATACTTTACTTCTTTCAATCCCATGGAATTCTGTAATTTAGAAAAACTTATATTAAGAATCTATGCATCTCCACCAGAAGATAAGTGCATATACGAAATTAAAGAACAAAACTCCATTATTCTTTTGAATTTATAAGTCATTTTGACATAGCTATCATAACTAAGAGAACTGGAAATCACTTTTGGTATATTTTGCAGATAACAACACTAAATAAAACTAATGTAATATTGGGACGCTTCCATTTTTGGGTCCCCATGTGAACAAATGAATGTACTACAAACTGAAAACAGCTCCTCACAATAGTCAACAGCAACCTTTTGGAAAACTTTGCCCTGTGAAATTTTGCTAAGCCACAGAAAAGATTCCTGTGAGAATCAGGGATACCATTAGATATTTTTTCATAGAGTAAACAACATACCTTCATCATAAAGCATCCTTTGTATGAAGATAATCAGCATACAGTGTTTTTGAATCATCTGCCTGTAAAACTGGACAAAGAATAGAATGAAGTCTGTCACCTGAAACATACCACTATGCATAGGGAAAGCTCTTAATTTAAAAATATGTGTATTTTTAAAAATTATTATTTGGATTGTGGCATATTTATGCAAAACCTTTATATAACCAATGGAATTGCATGCCACTTCTGTAAACTCATGAGAATAACACTGCTGAACCTGAAATTCCTGTTCATAGACCTTATGGCATTTGTGGAAAGAGCACTGTATATGGTCACAGAATTAAAATATTTCCTGATCATGTTCAGTGAGCCAAGTGGGATGAGGTTGACTTTACATTTAAGTGCTTCACTTTGTAAAACAAAATATTTAATGTATTTTTTGCACTTCATATATTTGGTTCGTGCTCTATTGTACTTAATGCATTGTGCACATCGTTATTGTAGCTGTTGTTTATATACTAAATAACATAAATGAGACAACTACAAAAAATCTTGAGAAACACCCTGCTAGAAATACGTATAAACAATCAAGCAGGGTGAATAGAGATGCTTCTCCTAAACATCTCTGAAAAATTTGCATAAAATTCCTCTTTGCTCATGTTCCAATCTCGACACACTGCCATTTAATGAAAATTCATGCAAGTTAAGTTTTGTTCTTTCTAGTATTCATGGAAAGTGAATTTCAGGCTCACAGCCAAGATACATTTAATCATGATACAAAATTAGTTTAATCTTGGAACTAAATTTGTTTGGGGAAGAATTAGAATTATGTAACTTAATGTAATCAGGGAGCAAAAGAAATAGTCTGCACTAGGTGGCCTCAGATGATGGCCTATCATATGTGTGGCTATAGGCACAGTAGGCAACTTGTGAAAATGAACAAGCAGATTCTGCAGTTGTAAAGTTCCAAACATTTCGGAATTCTTGCAGGTACTCTGTCTTTCCATAAACTTGGGGGCAAGAGATACTGTACTGGGAAGCTTGTATATTTGTTTCTAATAATCTTTGATCTTGTCACAGTTCTGGATTGGCGTGTTTGAAACTTTGATTATTTGTTGGTTGGGTCAAAATTACATGACATTTCAGGTAAGTTTACGAGGGTTTTGTTCTTTGCAAGAGCGTAGTGCCTACAATGTTGACAGTATTCATGTGCTGTTTAAGATGAGTATGTTTGGCTGCATTTTCAAACTCAAGACAAGTCAAACTGAGTAAGCCTTCCCAGAAACATGTTCTAAGGGAATACTTAGTACACTTGAAATCCAGAACTGATTTCTACTCTTTCCTCATTAGAGCTCTTATTACTATTTCTCAGTTATTTTTACTCATTAGTAAGGGTTAATAATTCCATAATGAAGCTCATAAATGCTAAGATGGAGAAATTTGTAAGAGCTAAATTTTTGTAATATGATTAAAAATATTTATTATTAAAGCCTTTTCTGAATGTAGATATCAGTGACAAGAAAAATACAACTTCAGTTTTGACTACAGATCAAATAAAAATAGTGAAAAGACTTTTTTTTACAATAGGAACAAAACATTTTTTACCACTTCCAGTATTTTTTTTTAATTGAAGCTTTTCAAGAAATCGTTGTATAGGGGCCAGATATTACAAATTCTAATCCTTAAAATTAAAAACAAATCAAAACAAAATCAACACCCATAATAATAAGTAGATTAAAATGTAAGGTGATGGTATAACATGAAACTTGTTGCTGTTTTAATCTGTCATATTACAAATAATAAATTCATCCTTACAACAGCAAAGATGAAATAGCACACAAATGGCTATGATGAACCCAGGTTGGCAGGCATCAACTGAGATTTTCTTCTAACTGGAGCTGGAAGCTGGATAAAAAGTGGCAAGAATAAAGGACTTTGTAGAAGTGAGAAAGTATGGAAGGGTCATGTTCATTAGACTTATTAGGTATCAGGACTACAAAGTTAGATTTAAAACTAGTTTTAGAAGAGGATAGGGAAAGAATTAAATAACCCGTCTGCCTCCTATTTTTTACCTAAGCCAGGAGGTTATGCAGGAGACAACCTTAAAGTGATTAAAGAAGAGGCTGACTGGTCTGTGCAGGCTTCAGTTGCTGGCAGAGTAACATCAGAAGCCAACTGAATAAATTGAAAAAATAGAGAGGATAGAACTAGTTTTGGTAAACTTTAAATTCATGTAAGGGTTTATATGTTAAGTGGGTGAAGAAGCATCTGAGGAGGAACTAAAGAGGTGACATTTATGTAGTTAAGGAACAAAAATTCTGAATAGCAGCATACTGAATATATTAGAATTGGAGAACATGTTTGCAGTCATTAATAACAGAAGAGAGAGGACTGAAAAAGGCAAGATGTGAAATGGTGAAAGATTTCCCTGTGAACAGTAGGATAAAGATCAACAGTTTAAAGCAGGGGGTAAAATTTGGATCCAGTTTGAATATGCTGCTGTAAAGAAAACATTGAATAAAAAGTGATTCCCAAGGTAGTGACTTGTCTGACCTTGGGCAATGAACCAATTCTTTGTGTTGGAGATGATATTCAGAAAAAGGAGAAGAAAAAAGACTTAAAAAAAAAAAAAAGGAGAGGAAATAAATGGTATGCGTTTAGAGGTAAGACAATCAAGTATCTCAGGAAAAGTGATGATGGTCTTACAAACACAAAACAACTAATGTTAGTACAATGAGTTGTGGCAAGCACAGAGAACAGCAGATGGGAAACTTTCTTTGCACACAGTCTCTGGGTGGAGTGAAGAGCTCTAAGCTATATTTCTGAATTGCTTCCCTCCTTTTCTTCTCTTACCTTCTTAGAGTGCACATACAGGACAAACAGGAAAATCTGTCAGCCTAATGAGATATTTTTAGCCATTGCAGTGCTTCAGCTGCAGCATTTTGAACAAATTGATGGCTGATTTTAGGTGGGATGGCACAAGATTTCTTTGTGGAGGTCAAGAAGCTAAAATTTTGACAGGAACGGTGATGAAATAATTTAGCGCCTCAGCTGTGTGGGTGCAGATGGTCATCCACATGGGGGATATTTTTCCAGCAGGTTATTGAGTCAGTGAAGCTGGCTGCCTGCAGTTTGGCAGTTGTCCATTAATATGTAAAACAAAATTTTGGACTATGCAAAATTGGGTGTTGAAGTCCATTTTATGTTTTGCCAGGTTTGCTTCAGTACCTTGTGGTCTTAGATGATAGAAGGATTAAGCAAAGGAATTCTAGCATTGGCACAATAGTTGATAATCTATTGACAACGACATTTTTGGGGAGACTTCATTGTTCCCACTTAGATGGGATGGAATTTTTTTTTGTTTGTTTATTTCTATGTAAAACATACAAAAATGAATTGAGAACTACTTGCAAAATTACTCCTAGTGTTTTTTGTTTTTTTGCTGGTAGGCCCCATGTAGAAATCTGTGGAACTGCAGTTAATTCTATTCCTGTTCCTAAGCTGTGGTTTTGCACACTGTGCTCATGTCTAAAAAAAGTTATAGCACGAAAGACCCACCACTTCTGATAGATTCAGATCAGTCAGTTTCTAGTGCTAACATAGCAGAGAAGCAGTAAGAAGTGCTATCCAAGCAATAGAAAAGAAAGTAGTTGAGGTAAGAAAAAAGAGTTTAGTGGCTGAACAGAGAAATGCATCTGACTAGCTAATGGAGGATTTGGATCAGGCCAAATCATATCCAGTCAGAGTCATGCTGACTTAAAAACAAAAAGCCTCCTTAGTGATTGCCTTTCTCTGGGTGATCATGTACCCCAAGCTGCTACCATACAGGAGTTCACATAACACAGAATTAATGTGGAGGGTAGAAATGTGTCATCTCTCCATATCTTATCTAGTAGGTTTGTCATCTCTTGTCTTGTGCTCTGCAGCCAGATCTAGAAGACTCTTGTTTTATGCATTGCTTCTCCACAAAAGCTAACTCTTTTCCCCCACCTCAGACTACTCTCTTTTCCTTTACCCCATGTTTAACATAGAAGACAAACATTGAGTTCTGGTTTTCTGAATGCCACACAGAGAGCTGTGGAGCTCAAAGCTGGTCTCTGATGCACCTATATGATGTGCCTGCAGTTCTTTTATTGAATATATTTCTTTGGTAGCTGACTTCAAAGATGAAACTGCTTTCTTCCCTGGGGTAAGAATCAGGAAAGATTAAAATGGGATCAACAGAGGATCCACCTAGGAAAGTCTAGTAGCTGGCAGCTATGAGGACTTCCAGGGTTTGGAAGAAAAGAGAAAAGAACTGGTGGTAGAAAAGAGAAGCAACACAACAAAGAGAATGTATTCCTTGACAGTACATATTAACAGACTCTGGCTGAAATTAGTTGAGTTTTGCATTTTAGACTATGCATTCAATTTTGGTGCTAAAAATTTCTAAGGATGGTTAGAATCCAGATGTGAATTTTTCTGGCAAATCTTAAGCTAAATTTATTTGATGATTCATCAGGAAATATCTTTTATCCATTTCAAACATTAAGAATTGTTGAGCATAGATACAACTCAAAAAGCACTGAATCTTGTGTCAGCTAAAATGAGCAGCACTTCCAAGTTTTCTGAGATCACCATCTGAAGAAAGAGCAACTGGCAGAACAAGCACCTGGAAAAGATTAAAGTGATCTTGATGAGAATAGAGAACGGCCTGATAAAATCTCCTCCACTGAGAAAATTATACACAGAACTTCCGCATTTCTCTTTAAGTTGACAAGACATAGGGGAAAAAAATGAAATGAGAAGTGGGAATTAATAGTACCGAGAAGGAATAGGATGAGGAAAAAAATATAGTGAAAATGAATCTATAAAATTAATCCAACAAAAAAAGAACTAGATAGAATGAAGAGGGTTGGGAAGGTACCCTATGAAAGGACTGTGAATGTGTTGTGAGGGAAAGATGACATGATGCTCTGTACTTTTTTTAGTATGTGCTGCTCTGGTGAAGACAAAAAAAATGTGACAGGAAAATATATTCTCATCTCTGGGTTCCAGCTGGCTAAAAGCACATGTTGCATAGTAAAGTGCAATCTGAAATCAGCTAAATGTGAAACCCACAGCAACTCCACAAAGTCCTGGAAAGTCATCAGGAAGTTTTTGCAGTAGATTTGGGACCTGAATATTCTGGTAAAGGCAAAGAAAAATCCCAGTGTATTGTTTCCAGCATACTAATTATGTGGATTTAATTTCAGATAAAGTTCTCAATCTATTTATGCCACTGTACTTCCAGTGCTTGCACTGAGACAGTAACTAGAGATTGATTCTAAATTTTTGTGATGGTGTTTCTACCTCTTCAAACAGAAACACTGCTGTGCAAACTACTTACCTGTAGTCTGTCTGATTTTTTGCTCTTTGGAAGTACATGAGTCTGGATAAACGAAAAAGAAGAAAATTAAGCACAAAAGCGCATGTAAATCTAGCATTACTATGGTGCTTATAGCTCCTTGGGTTTGTACCCTGTTGTGCACCCAAGCCTTTTATTTCCTCTCCTGGAGCTTGGAATTCTGTATTTATTAGCACCCCTTTCCAACCCCCCCAGCCCTTTCACACTGTCCATAGCCTCCAATACTTTACTAATTTAAGGTCATTGTACTGCTTATTTACAGAACTCCCATTTCTGTGTCATTGGTAAATTTGATCACACTTGAAAGTATAGCAAATAAACACCTGACAAAAGAAGAAACTCATTAACAGTCTTCATTTCCTATGCAGCTACCCAAGCAAGCACAGACATACATGAGAGTTCTGGCAGGAATACAAAGGGACTGTGCTTGAAGACTGACAATTAAAACTTTCTTAGGAAGCAGCGTTGCCTCCTTGTTTCAGCTGTGCACTGGGAGAGTGAAAACAATTCCCTGGACCACCTGCAGTTACTCCACACAGATAGTCTGGGGAGCACGGTATGAAAACACCTGCCAAGCGTCAGTCTCTGAACAGGAGTTTCGCATACTTGGCAGGCTTCTTGCTTGTTGCAGCACTCAGCATCTAGTTGAACTTTACTGAAATTGTTTACCATGGCCCTTTGGAGTGGATGTAAGGCGGGGACGGAAGATGAAGGTGCTGCTTTGCTATGAGGTGGCATTGTTACATCAGGTCTAGCACTGAGGTCCCACAGACTTTCCACCTTTTTGTTAGATTACACAAAGAAGTTTTTAATCTTGTTCCCGTGGAAGAGAGAGAAACAACTGGGTTTTCCTGATCCAAATGGTGGATCCACACTTTCAGAGGCCAACAAATGCCAGCTGTCTTCAGAACAGAGGTTCTGCTGTTGCTAGCTAGTAGCTGTCCTCTATGTAATACTTCTGCCTGTTCAGGCCGTAAGACAGGTGGGAGGTATGTTTCCTTGAGACCAGTTCAACAGAGGTACCTGTGACTGCAGCCAACAGGCTAGTCCAATTCCAGGTCACCAACCCATTCCTTACCCACATCCATCACAAGCTGCTCTTTTGTCTTCATGGTGCACCATACTTTCAGGATGGAAGCATTTGTTCCATAGAGAGAAGATGTAAAGAGAAAATTTAGCACTTTTGTCCCCTTTCCTCCTCCCTTCCAGAAACCCAGATGCTCTGCTGCCACAGTGCTGGTGTCGTGCATGTTCCTAATTCACTATCATGATGTTTGCAAAGAGCAGGAGATCCGCTGGTGCAGTGTCACAACTGTGGCAAGACTGAAGAAATAAAGAACATTAGAGTGATGCCTGGCAGCTCTGGAGATTCAGGTTTAACATTGCTAATGCTGAGTCACAAAAAGGGTTAGTACAGATGTGCAAGTAAATTGTGACTGATTGTTCCTTCCACCAAGGTTTGTTTTACTTTTTTTTTCTCCTTTTATTCTTATATTTTTTCTTTGTGTGATGACTGTCAAATTCTGCAAAGCTAGAAAATCCACGGTTACGATTATCTAATGTTAATCTTCTGGGTAGATGTATTATGATACTGTCATGTAATCATATACTTTTACTTACTGAAGAAAAATATATGTTCCTCTCACTGCAGAACATGGATGATGACTTCCAAGTGAATTAGAATTATGCAGTGAATAAGGTTGCTTGGAGTATTCACACTTTATTTCTCTTAGAAGCTGCAAAGTGAGTGTAGAACCAATGTGAGGCTGACAGGAGAAGGACACATGAATGTCAGACTCAAGAGCTCAGCTCTACTATTTCCTCTTCTACTGTTTGTCTGAGCTCTTTCATGTGATGTTGGGCAATAACTTAGTCTGATCATCTTAGAAGTTGGCTGCTGTTGTGTGTTTCTCACAATCAATTTACAGTCAGACTGGGAGGAGATGAAAGCGCCACTAACGCTTTTAGGAGAGAGATTTCAAGCTGATACAGTGAAATCTAGGTGATGATTCAAAAAAAGATTAGGAAGATTCAGAAAGATTTTAAGATTAAGAAATACTCTTTAAAAAATTATTTTTTTTTCCCTTCTCACTTATCTTGTGTCTGTAGCTTTTCGCTTAAAGCATGTATTATTATTGCTGATAACTGACTAACCTTTGGGCTCTTTTTAAAGAGAAAAGCAAAAAAAATGCACTTGTGGGAATCCTTGTTTTAATTAAGGACTATTTATGTTAAAATTTTCTCTTATATTAATATTTACTAATATTTTCTCTGTGTACTTAGTGGATGAGTAGATAAATGTGATTAAGGAATAGTGTTAGCAGTACAACTTCCATAAAGAAAACAATTATCTGTAGAAGTGTTTACAAATAAATATGTATTAGCTGTTGAGTTCTTGGGACCAGACTAATGGTAAGACAAAATAACTTCATAAAATGAAAGTGGAGCGAAGATCTCATTTGTCAGGACCAACTCCTTCACTCCATAGTCAGGTCCTGTTGTGCCACTCTGCTTGTTGCTGTAGACATGACCACTGCAGGAATATCTGCTGCTGAGGTGCTGGAAGGTCTTGTTTCCAACCTCTACCTTGTGATGAATATTTTTGGCTTTTATTTGCTGAAAAAACTAGTCTTCTTTGACAGAGAGTGACTTTTCCAGCAATAGGATGTCTTTACAGTGACTTTAAAGTGGTCTTAAGCACTCAGTTGCATCATAATATGCTCTGAATTCAGATATTATGGAGAGTAAAACTGTTGATTTGGGATTAAGGGAATAGATTCCCTCCTGACACCAAGCTGAGTGGTGCATTTGACACAGTGGAAGGAAGGGATGCCATTCAGAGGGACATCAACAGACTTGAAATGTGAGCCCGGGTGAATCTAATGAGGTTCAACACAGCAAAGTGCAAGGTTTTGCGCTTGGGCCGGAGGAATCCCAGGCATATATACAGACTGGGAGGAGCAATCCTTGAGAGAAGCCCTGCAGAGAAGGACCTGGGGGTCATGGTGGATGAAAAACTGAACATGAGCCAGCAGTGCGCTCTTGTAGCTTGGAAAGCAAATGGTGTCCTGGGCTCCATCAGAAGATGGGTGGCCAGCAGGGAGAGGGAGGTGACTGTCCCTCTTTACTCTGCCCTCATGAGGCCCCATCTGGAGTACTGCGTCCAGGTCTAGGGCCTCTGATACAAGAAAGACCGGGAGCTGTTAGAGAGGATCCAGAGGAGGGCTACAAAGATGATCAGAGAGCTGGAGCACCTCCCCTACGAAGACAGGCTGAGGGAGCTGGGCTTGTTCAGCCTGGAGAAGAGAAGTCTGCAGGGTGACCTCATTACAGACTTCCAGTACCTAAAGGGAGCCTACAAAAAGGAGGGGAGTCAACTCTTTGAAAGGGTAGATAATGGCAGGACAAGGGGAAATGGTTTTAAGTTGAAGGAGGGAAGATTTAGGTTGGATATCAGGGGGAAGTTCCTTCCTCCTGAGAAAGGGTTTTGGGGTGCTGGAACAGGCTGCCCAGAGAGGTTGTGGATGCCCCGTCCCTGGAGCTGTTCAAGGCCAGGTTGTTTGGGGCCCTGGGCAACCTGGTCTAGTATTAGATATGGAGATTGGCGGCCCTGCCTGCAGCAAGGGGGTTGGAGCTTGATGATCCTTGAGGTCCCTTCCAACCCAAGCCATTCTATGATTCTATGATTAGGACTCTGAAGTAGAGATTAAACATGTACTTTCATGTGACTTAGAACTAATTCAAGAATATGGGATTTTACATCTACCTCCTGTCTCTGCTGCACTAGCTGTGACTGCTTAGGAGCATCTAGTTTCAGCAGAGGGAAGTTTCAGAAGTTACTGGTCTGCAACTTATGCTTACTGCTTCTTAGGTGACTATGCATTCACTACTTGCCATATTAGGGCATTGATGGTAAGCTTATTTGCTTGAAATTGCCCTGAAAAAGGCTCAGGCAGATAGGAAAGCTTCCCCCAACAGCCTGGATACAGATGAAGTAATTCCTTATTGTCTTCCAAGCTGAGTAGATGGGTTTAACATATGTCAGAATGTGGATAGAAAATATTATGCTAGCAGGCATGACTGAATTTGAGACTGCAAATGTAACTGTTTAAGCAGGTGGGTGTTCCTCATTTTGGCTGTATTTATGACTGACTGTAT